>NC_090247.1:76069483-76126983 GCF_037325665.1 Littorina saxatilis
CTCCGTCTGTCTCTCTTCCTGTTCCGTTCTGTTTCATTCCTCGGTTCTCCCACCATGCTTCTTCTGTCTCTCTTCCTGTTCCGTTCTGTTTCATTCCCCGGTTCTCTCTCCATGCTCCGTCTGTCTCTCTTCCTGTTCCGTTCTGTTTCATTCCCCGGTTCTCCCACCATGCTTCTTCTGTCTCTTTCCTGGCACGCTGACACCCTGACAGATCGGCGTGCATGTCATTACAGCGGGTTTAGCATCACTCCTTCTCACTCCCACCGCACATAAGCACACTGACAGATATGCTTGCACGCCAATGCACGCGAGCCACTTTGCAAACAACAACAACAAAATACAACAAACTGGGATGTCATTAAAAAAAAGAACAAGAGAGCGAGTGAGGGAGCACGTATGCACAAGCTTGGACACCCCCCTGCGCGCACCACACACACACACACACACACACACACACACACACACACACACACATACACACACACTCACACACACACATACACACACACTCACACACTCACACACACACACACACACACACACGCACACACGCACACACACACACACATACATACATACATACACAGACACACACACACACACACACACACACACACACACACATAGTATGTATCGATCAAATTCTAACCAAGCTAATTCGAAAGTTTAACTGTTCTCCGAAAATAAGAGTCACAGTCACGGATCTACCTTGATCGTGTCTGCTTTCAAAACTCTTCATACATCGGTTGTGTTTTTCTTTTGCACAAATAACAGTGTTACAATCTCGAAAGAATGCCTTAATAATTCGCGAGGTATTCGTGTAGTTTAGTGTATAACAAAAGCAGGAAGCGGGTTTTCTTTATTCTCGCAATTGAACAGCATCACTCTTAATCGAACACGCTTTTGAAAGGAAATACCCTGAATAAAAACAAGTCGCGTAAGGCGAAATTACTACATTTAGTCAAGCTGTCGAACTCACGGAATGAAACTGAACGCACTTTATTTTTTCACCAAGACAGTACAGCTTCGTCAATCCCCGCGAGAAGGAAATCGCTCACCTCCCACGTGCAAAACGCAGTGATATGCACACGCCAGAATAGCGCGGTAGCGTATTGTGCTAAGCTTTCTAAGCTTGTTTTTAATACAACCTATCATATCTATATGTTTTTGGAATCAGGAAACTATAAAGAATAAGATGAAATCATTTTTGGATCGATTTCTTAAATTTTAATCGTAAGACTAATTAATCTATTTTCGTTAATTGTGATCACATTTTAAGAGTAAACATGACATATGTATATATTTTTAGATTCAGAATGTCATGAAGAATACGATGCAATCAATTTTAAATCTGTTTGCGAAAAATCGATTTTAATGACAACTTTAATGAGCAAACTCATTAATTAATTTGTAAGCCTCCAAGCTGAAATGCAATACCAAATTCCGGGCGTCGTCGAAGACTACTTGACCAAAATTTCAACCAATTTGGTTGAAAAAAAATTAATGAGAGCGTGACAGTGCCGCCTCAACTTTCACGAAAAGCCGGATATGACGTCATCAAAGACATTTATCAAAAAAATGAAAAAAAGTCTGGGGATATCATACCCAGGAACTTCCATGTAAAATTTCATGAAGATCGGTCCAGTAGTTTTCTCTGAATCGCTCTACACACACACACACACACACATACACCTCACCCTCGTCTCGATTCCCCCCTCTACGTTAAAACATTTAGTCAAAACTTGACTAAATGTAACAAGTCGCGTAAGGCGAAAATACAACATTTAGTCAAGCTGTCGAACTCACAGAATGAAACTGAACGCAATGCAATTTTTCAGCAAGACCGTATACTCGTAGCATCGTCAGTCCACCGCTCGTGGCAAAGGCAGTGAAATTGACAAGAAGAGCGGCGTAGTAGTTGCGCTGAGAAGGATAGCACGCTTTTCTGTACCTCTCTTCGTTTTAACTTTCTGAGCGTGTTTTTAATCCAAACATATCATATCTATATGTTTTTGGAATCAGGAACCGACAAGGAATAAGATGAAAGTGTTTTTAAATTGATTTCGAAAATTTTATTTTGATCATAATTTTTATATTTTTAATTTTCAGAGCTTGTTTTTAATCCAAATATAACATATTTATATGTTTTTGGAATCAGAAAATGATGAAGAATAAGATGAACGTAAATTTGGATCGTTTTAAATTATTTTTTTTTTAAACAATTTTCAGATTTTTAATGACCAAAGTCATTAATTAATTTTTAAGCCACCAAGCTGAAATGCAATACCGAAGTCCGGCCTTCGTCGAAGATTGCTTGGCCAAAATTTCAATCAATTTGATTGAAAAATGAGGGTGTGACAGTGCCGCCTCAACTTTTACAAAAAGCCGGATATGACGTCATCAACGACATTTATCGAAAAAATGAAAAAAATTGTCCGGGGATATCATACCCAGGAACTCTCATGTCAAATTTCATAAAGATCGGTCCAGTAGTTTACTCTGAATCGCTCTACAACACACACACGCACACACACACATACACACATACACCACGACCCTCGTCTCGATTCCCCCTCTATGTTAAAACATTTAGTCAAAACTTGACTAAATGTATAGTTTTGACTAAATGTAACAAGTCGCGTAAGGCGAAAATACAATATTTAGTCAAGTAGCTGCCATTTTTCAGCAAGACCGTATACTCGTAGCATCGTCAGTCCACCGCTCATGGCAAAGGCAGTGAAATTGACAAGAAGAGCGGGGTAGCAGTTGCGCTAAGAAGGATAGCACGCTTTTCTGTACCTCTCTTTGTTTTAACTTTCTGAGCGTGTTTTTAATCCAAACATATCATATCTATATGTTTTTGGAATCAGGAACCGACAAGGAATAAGATGAAAGTGTTTTTAAATTGATTTGGACAATTTAATTTTGATAATAATTTTTATATATTTAATTTTCAGAGCTTGTTTTTAATCCGAATATAACATATTTATATGTTTTTGGAATCAGCAAATGATGGAAAATAAGATAAACGTAAATTTGGATCGTTTTATAAATTTTTATTTTTTTTTTTACAATTTTCAGATTTTTAATGACCAAAGTCATTAATTAATTTTTAAGCCACCAAGCTGAAATGCAATACCGAAGTCCGGGCTTTGTCGAAGATTACTTGACCAAAATTTCAACCAATTTGGTTGAAAAATGAGGGCGTGACAGTGCCGCCTCAACTTTCACGAAAAGCCGGATATGACGTCATCAAAGACATTTATCAAAAAAATGAAAAAAACGTTCGGGGATTTCATACCCAGGAACTCTCATGTCAAATTTCATAAAGATCGGTCCAGTAGTTTAGTCTGAATCGCTCTACACACACACACACACGCACACACGCACGCACGCACACACACACGCACATACACCACGACCCTCGTTTCGATTCCCCCTCGATGTTAAAATATTTAGTCAAAACTTGACTAAATATAATAAACAAGTCGCGTAAGGCGAAAATACAATATTTAGTCAAGTAGCTGTCGAACTCACAGAATGAAACTGAACGCAACGCAACGCAGCAAGACCGTATACTCGTAGCATCGTCACTCCACCGCCCGTGGCAAAGGCAGTGCCCGTGGAATTGACAAGAAGAGCGGGGTATTCGTTGCGCTGAGAAGGATAGCACGCTTTTCTGTACCTCTCTTCGTTTTAACTTTCTGAGCGTGTTTTTAATCCAAACATATCATATCTATATATTTTTGGAATCAGGAACCGACAAGGAATAAGATGAAAGTGTTTTTAAATTGATTTCGAAAAAAAAATTTTGATAATAATTTTTATATATTTAATTTTCAGAGCTTGTTTTTAATCCGAATATAACATATTTATATGTTTTTGGAATCAGCAAATGATGGAGAATAAGATAAACGTAAATTTGGATCGTTTTATAAATTGTTATGTTTTTTTACAATTTTCCGATTTTTAATGACCAAAGTCATTAATTAATTTTTAAGCCACCAAGCTGAAATGCAATACCGAAGTCCGGGCTTCGTCGAAGATTCCTTGACCAAAATTTCTACCAATTTGGTTGAAAAATGAGGGCGTGACAGTGCCGCCCCAACTTTCACGAACAGCCGGATATGACGTCATCAAAGACATTTATCAAAAAAATGAAAAAAAACGTTCGGGGATTTCATACCCAGGAACTCTCATGTCAAATTTCATAAAGATCGGTCCAGTAGTTTAGTCTGAATCGCTCTACAACACACACACGCACACACACACATACACACATACACCACGACCCTCGTCTCGATTCCCCCTCTATGTTAAAACATTTAGTCAAAACTTGACTAAATGTATAGTTTTGACTAAATGTAATAAAAAACGGTTCCTGGCTGAGACAATCACTTATCAAATATCATTGGAAATACGTGGAAGGAGAAGAAAGAGAAGGTTGTCGGGAGACCCGGCGCTTAACTGCACAGTCATGTGTCACGAACTGAAACCTCTACTGAACAATCCTTCTCATTGCGGTCAATGCGCATGCGCCAATCTTGGACTTAAAACATGCGACCCTTTAACCGAACGAACCATGGGTTAGGGTTTGGGTTAGGATTAGGGTTAGGATTAGGGTAAGGGTTAGGGTTCGGGTTCGGGTTCGGGTTAGGGTTAGGTTGTTCATGACCTGATCAATCTCCCCATGTTAGCGCATGCGCATTGACCGCAATGAGAAGGATTGTTCAGGCAGAGTGTTCAGTTCGTGACACCGGTCCGTGAACACAGAACTGTTATGCTCGCCATCTCAGATCTGGCTCGGCTCTTAGACCAAACACAAATATATGTTGGTTTAGGGTAGGTAACATGACCAACAAACAAGTCGCGTAAGGCGAAATAACAACATTTAGTCAAGCTGTCGAACTCACAGAATGAAACTGAACGCACTGCTTTTTTCACAAAGACCACATACTCGTAGTTTCGTCAGTCCACCGCTCGTGGCAAAGGCAGTGAAATCGACAAGCCATGCAGAATAGTGCGGTAGTGGTCGCGCTGAGCAGGATAACACGCATTTCTGTATGTCTATTCTTTTTAGCTTACTGAGTTTGTTTTTAATCCAAACATATCATATCTATATGTTTTTGGAATCAGGGACCGACAAGGAATAAGATGAAATTGTTTTTATATCGATTTCGGAACATTAATTTTAATCATAATTTTCATATTTTTAATTTTCAGAGCTTGTTTGTAATCCCAATATAACATACTAGATGAATACGTGTTGAAAATTTTCATCGACCAGATTGTGTCCGGGGTCTACCTGAATATGCCCACCAAATGTGAAGCAGATCCATCGAGAACTTTGGCCGTGCATCGCGAAGTGACAGACAGACACACACAAGCCGTATATATAGATGTATATGTTTTTGGAATCAGAACATGACGAAGAATAAGATGGAATTATTTTTGGATCGTTTAATATAAAAATAATTTTAATTACAAGTTTCCGATTTTTAATGACCAAACTCATTCATTAGTTTTTAAACCACCAAGCTGAAATGTAATACCAAAGTCCGGCCTTCGTCAAAGATTACTTTGCCAAAATTTCAATCAATTTGATTGAAAAATGAGGGTGTGACAGTGCCGCCTCAACTTTTGATCGTGCAAGCAGATAGACAATCTTATTCCGTGTAAAAGCCTGACCACATCGCATATGGTGAGTCCAATTGTTAAAAGGACTATCCATTGTCCGTATAAGTCGAAATCACAGAATACACAAAAAGCTGTATTTCTGATCATTTTCTGAGCGTTTTGTTTTTTGCACTTCTCCACCCAATCACAATTTTTTGGCAGAATGTTGCATAACTGAGTTATTGCAGCCTTGAATTGAATTTCAAACTGCTGTGATGCCTGTCCTTATTATGTTGAATATCGTTTTCTGAATGCAGTGTTTGCTGGGCAAACTCTTTACTCCATTGCCTAATATGACTTTTGGGGACGGTTACATCATCAGTTTTACTTGCAGAGCTCTGCAAAATGCAGTTAAGGAGGTAGAATTGGATTATCTGTGTTTGTTTCTGTCCGCGCAACGGTTATGCTGCCATTTCACATGTTTAACTTTCAAAATGAACATCTCTTTTATTTCATTCTTATTACATTTAGTCAAGTTTTAACTAAATGTTTTAACATAGAGGGGGAATCGAGACGAGGGTCGTGGTGTATGTGTGTGTGTGTGTGTGTGTGTGTGTGTGTGTGTGTGTGTGTGTGTGTGTGTGTGTGTGTGTGTGTGTGCGTGTGTGCGTCTGTGTGTGTGTGTGTAGAGCGATTCAGACTAAACTACTGGACCGATCTTTATGAAATTTGACATGAGAGTTCCTGGGAATGATATCCCCGGATATATTTTTCTTTTTTTGGATAAATGTCTTTGATGACGTCATATCCGGCTTTTTGTAAAAGTTGAGGCGGCACTGTCACACCCTCATTTTTCAATCAAATTGATTGAAATTTTGGCCAAGCAATCTTCGACAAAGGCCGGACTTCGGTATTGCATTTCAGATTGGTGGCTTAAAAATTAATTGATGACTTTGGTCATTAAAAATCTGAAAATTGTAAAAAAAAAATTCTTTTTATAAAGCGATCCAAATTTACGTTCATCTTATTGTACATAATTTTTTGATTCCAAAAACATATAAATATGTTATATTTGGATTAAAAACAAGCTCTGAAAATTAAAAATATAAAAATTATGATCAAAATAAAATTTCCGAAATCGTTTTAAAAACTATTTCATCTTATTCATTGTCGGTTCCTGATTCCAAAAACATATAGATATGATATGTTTGGATTAAAAACACGCTCAGAAACTTAAAACGAAGAGAGGTACAGTAAAGCGTGCTATGAAGCACAGCGCAACCGCTACAGCGCCAAACAGGCTCGTCACTTTCACTGCCTTTTGCACTAGCGGCGGACTACGTTCAGTTTCATTCTGTGAGTTCCACAGCTTGACTAAATGTAGTAATTTCGCCTTACGCGACTTGTTAACGGCTAAGTTAGGGCGAGCGGCAACACATTGACGAGAGAAACAGTTTTGATTTTGAGCGTTGGTGGTCTTTTTTGTTATTTTTTTTAGAAATATTAAACAAAAGTTTATTTAGCTAGTATGAAAAAGCGGCATATGCTTCAACCTTCATTGTGTTCGTTTCTGCACGGTAAACATCAACTTGTAAAAGAAACCAATTTAATGTCAGCCTGAAGTTTGTAGAAAGAAGCGAACAAACAAACAAACAAACAAACAAATATGTGACCCTCCACCACGAAATGAGTCGCATGTCACCTCGCGCGGTTCTGCGCTAGGCTTAATATAAATCCGGGGAGTGTCTGGTAACAGTGTGAGGGTCACCTTAGTCACAGGCTTATAATTCAAACAGTTTTCGCTCTTTTCTAAAACGGTTTTCACCACTGGATAGAGCATCAAAAACTCTTTAGGAAAATGTAAAAATATGAAAATCATGCAAAGGTGACATGCGATTCATTCCGTGGCGGAGGGTCACATATACAAAAAAAACAAGCAAACAAACAAACAAACAAACAAATATACAAAAAAACAAGCAAACAAACAAACAAACAAACAAATCAGTGTCATCAAATAAGACCAGGAAGGTCGTGTGCTTGTCGCTGTGCAGGGTTTCGGGTGCAGCAGTTTCGGAGACGCTGACGGCCTGCACGTGCAGATTGACCTTCAGGGCTTTGACCCCCAGGACAGGGTCACGGCGCACAACTTCCGGATCAAGTCCTTTGCCGGCCTGATGCCCAACTGCACCGGGATGGGTGCTGATCATGGGCAGGGACTCAGGTGAGTCTTGGACTTTAACAACATGTTTATTTTGTGTATGATTTAATTTATTTCATACTCCAGCAGGTTTACTTTGCGTGGCCCCCTACCCCTCCAAAACCAACAACAACAAGAAATTCCTCCCAGGTAGGAAAAACACCCCCGTCCTTAGCATTCTCACTGCCACCAACTGAGCAGGCACTGCTAACAAGTGTGGTTATTTCCCTTTGACCATTAAAATGTCCCTGTATAAGTCCTTGTCGAATCTTAATCCACCAATAACTCCCTAATCGTGTGTTTGATTGGTCCCAATTTTTGTAAGGACCGTCTCAGGAATGTATAGAACCTGTTCACCAAGTTTGGTGACGATCGGTCCGTTCATTCTTCCGATCTATATGCGAACACAAACAAACAAACAAACAAACACATCGAGCGAAACCTATACACACCCCTATACCGGGGGTGTAACAACAATAAAAACAACAAGAAAAAGAAAAAAAAGAAAAAAAGAAACAACATCAACAACAACAACAACATTAACAACAACATTAACAACAACAACAACAACAACAACAACAACAACAACAACAACAACCTGTTAAGTTTTTCGTCCCTCTCAAGTTGGGTCCCTCTTCAAGGTTGATTCAAGGGTGAAATGTTTGGATGCGCGTTTCTGATGTCGCTATAGCCTCACCCGCATTTGTTCAAAGAATGTTCAGTTTTTGAAAGCAACTTATATGCGAGTGTCTATACTTTAGACATCTTCGTTCGAAATCTTTCATTCGTACGAGTACTGGTCATAGTTATCAACCTCTATTCGCTTAGTTCTTTTATGCGGGCCAAATTGCCAACAAGTGTGTGTGTGTGTGTGTGTGTGTGTGTGTGTGTGTGTGTGTGTGTGTGTGTGTGTGTGTGTGTGTGTGTGTGTGTGTGTGTGTGTGTGTGTGTGTGTTATTGTTATAATTATGAAGTCTTATATCGCGCGCGTATCTCCAGACTCGGACTCAAGGCGCAGGGATCTATTTATGCCGTGTGAGATGGAATTTTTTACACAATACATCACACATTCACATCGACCAGCAGATCGCAGCCATTTCGGCGCATATCCTACTTTTCACGGCCTATTATTCCAAGTCACACGGGTATTTTGGTGGACATTTTGTATCTATGCCTATACAATTTTGCCAGGAAAGACCCTTTTGTCAATCGTGGGATCTTTACCGTGCACACCCCAATGTAGTGTACAGTGTGTGCGTGTGTGTGTGCTGTGTGTGTATTAGTCCCTGCATGCATGCGTGTGCTTAGAATTGCGCGCGTGCACACGACTTGAATGTATTTTATATAGTCAGCAAATAAATTCATCAAAACCCCCTGACCGGAAATCTTGGCTGTTCAATTCTGCTGACAAAGCTAAACACTGGATCGTCCGTCACTCACCCGTTCCTGTTCTGTTGAAAAGTGTTATATGACCTCCTCTCCGTCGTAAAAATGGCGCTATCTTGACTACACAGCTTCCAGGAAAGCGCCAGATTAAGATTTTGTTGACAGAGACAAACGGTTTGGTCGTCACTTTTATAGATGACGCGTGTCACGATCGGGTGACAGAGACCAAGAAAGCGTCACTCAGTGGAGTGCCTGTTCTGGGTCAATGTATGATAGAAAGCGCCTGTGCGTGATATTGGACACAGCAGAGTTTTTGCTGACAGTGCTCCCGAGCACGGATGTTTTGAAACGCACGAGCTTCACAGTGCAGGTTTCTGCTGTCATAGGGCTGACGGTTTTTTTCGCTGACAGCGCGCACGGGATTTTCAGAGATTGAGTTTCTCGTGTCTTTTTCCCTGCTTGGGGAGGCAAAACTGTGTATAGCTGGACTGGATTGGTGACAAGGTCAGTCACGTGTATTTGGCTAGGTGGTCTGTCAGAGACTCAAGGACGACACACTTGACACCCAGCGGCAGAAGGGGAAGGACCTAACACACAGTTACTAGAGTATGATGGTTTTTCACCGAGTATCATATTCGGCACTCTAGGGGAACTTCCACAAGTTATTCTTTTCCTCTGCCACGTATTTTGCTGAGGACAAGTCGTCACATTTCCTTCGTCGGCGATGGCTTTCGCATAAGGATTCGACAAGGGGTTCTGGACGTTTTGGGTCACTGTTGACGAACAGAGACTGTTCCAGGGAGGAGGCGGACTTTGCTTCCATTGAGAGTTACAATCATAGGCTTTTGAGGTAATAAATCATTATTTAACGCTGTTGATGAGTCTGTGTGGTGGAATGAAATACTCTCTGTTGTTCTTTCCAGGTTAGCGCATAATTTACTCTCTGTGACGCTAAAATACTAATCTGTATATGGTTTTTGCAGATAGGGAGAGAAGGACGGAAAATGGCTGTTTTGTTGTTGTAAAAAGTCAGTTTTGTGCAGGCCCACGTGCTCGATGAGATATTTAAAGATGACATGTTTTAAGGTGGTGGGTGAGGGGTAGCTGACATGTTTAGTGCACCGATGCTTTCTGTTTGCAGCCTTCCTTCGTTCGTTCGTTTCGTTCGTTCGTTACGTTCCCGTAACATCGGCACGGCTGACTCTGGCGGGAACTGTTGAGGCTACGCTAACCAGGAGACCGGCTAACCAGCGGACCGGCTAACCAGCGAACCGGCTAACCAGCGGACCGGCTAACCAGCGAACCGACTAACCAGCATACCGGCTAAGCAGCAGCAGCAGAGATAAAGCTAAGTGCACCATGTCGTACGCACCCCGTTGACCACCGTTGTCTTTTCGTATCTATGATTTCATTGGAGTAGTGACAACGTGGGGTGTGTGACACCTGCACGAACTAGAGCTTTTCGAACAGAACATTCTCATTTCGACTGTATTTACACGGGTTCAGCGTGTTACTATAATTTTCTACATAGTACTGGCATTTTGTCAGTGAACACTGGTTTTTTACGTGTTGAGAACGTAAAAGGAACATATTTTGAGTGAAGGCTCGAGGGAGGTGGAGAGTTTATACATAAACAGGCGTCTGAAACTTATACTTTTGTTGACTCTATTTAATTGTATGCCTGCGAGAGTGGATCGTGGTGTGGTTAGTTAATTAGTAGTAATTAACCGGTTCATAATCACCTTGAGTGATATATTGAAACGTGACACGTGGGGGCCAAGCCGGGATTTACTCAGTTAATTCCTGACTGATAAAGACCCACCAATTAAGGAGAACTAAGAGCAGATAATCTCGTCAGTGCTCGACTTATTTTCTGCTTGGTGCTACCCTTTTTTGTATAGTTTTGATCATATACCACACCTTAAGCGATTCACATCTTGCAGGAAATGTAAATTGTAATTTGTGAGTTATTGTATGCGCTAACTGTGATTACTTCCCTTTCCTTTGGTTGTGAATCTTTGTTGTTGTACGTTCAGAGTTTTCCGTTGCAGAGAGCTGAGCGGGGTTAGCGGATTTGTTATTCGTTTTACTCAGTTTTCTCTACATTGTTAATGTTGTTTCTCATTCTGTAAAAGGTTACATTTCTACCGTCTTGTTTTACTTGGATTTTTCTCCATTTTTTGACTTTGTTGGAATTTTGGGGGGGAAGGGTCCGAGGACTTCTGTCCTAACCAAGGCTGTGGGAGACACTCTGTTTCACCGCAAAAAGCAGCCGATAAAGTAGGCCACGGCTGTGGGAAACACTTTGTTTCACCGCAAAAAGCAGCCATAAAGTAGGCTACGCGTTTTGTTCTACACCGTTTGGATTTTTCTTCTGCATTTTCTGGTTGCTGGATTTTTGTATCCATTTCATCACCGCGTGTTCTAGCTATAGCCGCGTTAGACTTACTTTTGTAATAAAGCTTTGCTAAAACTAACCATGGCTACAGGGGGATCTCCTACGAGGAGAATAACTTTCGAGACTCCTGGCAGCGAGCAACCGACTGAGCGAGACGCACGCGTTAGAGCCCGAAGCGTTCTAAAACGCTTAGAAGTAGAACGGAAGGAAGAATTTGAGCGACTGACAAGAAAAGAAGAACGTGACAGACAGGACAAGAAGGACGAACTTGACAGACAAGAAAGGGAACGACAGGCTGAACGACAGGCCGAACGTGACCGACAGGACAAGAAAGAGAAAGACGAACTTGACAGACAAGAAAGGGAACGACAGGCAGAACGAGACAGACAGGAAAGGAAAGACGAGCTTGACAGACAAGAACGGAAAGAGAAAGACGAACGTGACAGACAAGAAAGGGAACGGCAGGCCGAACGTGACAGACAGGACAAACAGGCCGAACGCGATCACCAGCTAGAACTAGCTAGGCTGCAGGCCGAGAAGGGTACGCTTACTCAGGCTAGCGCGCCGACGTTTGTTGCCGACCGTACGAGACTGCCGACGTTCGACGATGACAAGGACGAGCTCGACGACTTTTTACGCCGGTTTGAGCGCATTGCATCTGACCAGAAGTGGGAAGAGGCCACGTGGGCTAGCCGCCTTAGCACCTGCTTAAAGGGACGCGCATTGCAGCTCTACAACGCTTTGGAGGACGACGAGGCGAGAGACTATCAGGCACTTAAGAAGGCGTTACTCCAGCGCTTTAACCTGACTGCTGAAGCCTACAGACGACGTCTGCGTAACAGCAAGAGACTGAGCGGCGAGCTGAGTCATCAGTTTGTGGCACGCCTTAACCTCTACCTGCGGCGCTGGGTGGAGATGGCCGAAAAGGACTGGACCGTCAACGACCTTGCCGACCTCATAGTCATGGAACAACTGATGTCCAGCCTGCGACCTGAGGTGGTGACCTTCGTGCAGGAGCACCAGCCAAAGACTACTCAGGAGGCAGCCGACTGGATCAGAGTGCACGAGGACGCCCAGGCGATCTCCGGCAAATCTTCAGGCTCACGGCCAGGAAAAACGGGAAATTCGGGTTCTTCAGGACCCAAGGACGGGAAGGACGATCAGGGACACAAGGGATCGAGTTCCAGATCTGACATCCAGTGTTACTACTGCAACAAGCGGGGCCACGTGAAGAAGGACTGCCACAAGAGACAGGCTGACCAGAAGGGCGTTCACTTCGTTGGCAGTGAGGAGTTCAGGGACGTCACGAGCTCATGCACCATCCCACAACTCTGCGTTCCGTGCTCCAGGAAACATTTCCAGCCCCACTGCAACGTCTACGTTAACGGAGTGAAGGGCGAGGGTCTGCGGGACACAGGAGCAGACATGATAGTGGTTCGGGCGAGTCTAGTTCCAGCTATGGCCTACACAGGAGACAGCATCAGGGTGAGAATGGCCGAGGCATCTCACGCTTACGATTTGAACACGGCAGTGATCAAGGTCGTAACCCCGTTGTTCACGGGGACCATTGTGGCCGTCGTCATGGACGATCCTCCATGCGACTTGCTCATTGGAAACCGGGTTCAGTTTGTGGACGGCGTCACCAGGGAGGTTCCCGTTTATCGGTCTCCCGACGTCATTTCAGTGCTCACGCGGGCACAGGCGGAGCGAGAGGACAAACCTCTCAAACCCCTACCTGCTGCACGAGCTGCCCTGGGGAACGTGACCCCCGCGCTTCTCGCGAAGGCTCAGGATTCTGACCCGACCTTAGCTACTCCTCGGGAGCACGCGAAGTCGGGGAAGGTGAAGCTGAGCGGGAAGCATGGGAGGTCAAAGTTCCTCAGGGACAAGAAGTTGCTCTACCGTGAGTTCAGCAACCAAGAAGGTACATTCAAACAGGTTGTCGTGCCTCGCGAGTTTCGCGAGGGTGTCATGGCAACGGCACACGACTCGATTCTGGGAGGTCATCTTGGTACCAAGAAGACCACGGATCGTGTCTGGCGCCACTTTTACTGGCCAGGCATCTGCACGGATGTCCGACGTTTCTGTGCGTCCTGCGATAAGTGCCAGAAGGTGGTTGCCAAAGGAAGGGTGAGGAAGGTCCCCTTAGAGAAGATGCCGCTCATCGACGAACCCTTTCGTCGGGTGGCAGTGGACATCATCGGGCCCATCTTGCCTGCGTCTGAGGACGGAAACAGATACATTTTGACCATGGTGGACTACGCTACTCGATACCCAGAGGCGATCCCTCTGAAATCGATTGAAGCCACGCGAGTAGCTGAGGCTCTGGTTACTATGTGGTCCCGGCTGGGAATTCCATCAGAGGTACTCACCGACAGAGGCACGCAGTTCACGGGAGGAGTGATGTCGGAGGCAGCACGACTGCTATCACTGGAGCAGCACTTCACCACTCCTTACCATGCTCAGTGCAACGGACTGGTGGAAAGGTTCAATGGCACCTTGAAGACCATGCTGAGGAAACTAGCTCAGGAGAAACCACGCACGTGGGACAGGTACATCCCAGCATTGCTTTTTGCATACCGCGAGGTTCCTCAGGAGAGCTTGGGCTTTTCCCCATTTGAGTTGTTGTACGGCAGACAGGTACGCGGTCCCATGGCTATCCTGCGTCAGGCTTGGACGGACGAAGAAGCTGACGAGGAGGTGCAGACGACAGCGACCTACATAGTAGAACTCAGGAACAGGATTGAAGAGACCTGCAAATTGGCTCAAGAGAACCTGGGAAGAGCAGCACAGCGTTACGCGCGAGGATTCGACCGCAAGGCACGGCCGCGCAGCTTCAAGATTGGAGAACGGGTGTTGCTACTTCTACCTGTCAAACACAACAAGCTACAACTGCAGTGGCAAGGACCTTTTGAGGTGACAGCGAAAGTGGGCCAAAACGACTACAGGATCGTCATGAACGGGAAAGCACGCCTGTACCACGCCAACCTGCTGCGCGCCTACATAGAGAGGACTGCCTACGGGGAAAAGGACAAAGTGACAGAAGCAGTTGCTGTCGTGATGGACGAGACAAAGACCAGAAGAACAAAGACAAGAAGACAGAGAAGGTTGCAGTCATCAGGGGTGAAACGAGGGGTTGCTCGTTCTTGAGGACGACCTTTCTGTCTGGAAACAGACCATCAACCTCTGCAATATCTTCAGGTTGCAAGGTTGGCAAACGCCAGACTTATGCGCTGGGCGTTGATTCTCCAACCGTACCAATTCACGGTACGCGTCATTCCGGGCGCCAACAATGTTGGAGCTGACTTTCTCTCTCGGGCTGTAGAGGAGAACATGACTGTGAGCGAAACCGAGGTTTCGTCTTGAAGAGGGGAGGTGTGTCACGATCGGGTGACAGAGACCAAGAAAGCGTCACTCAGTGGAGTGCCTGTTCTGGGTCAATGTATGATAGAAAGCGCCTGTGCGTGATATTGGACACAGCAGAGTTTTTGCTGACAGTGCTCCCGAGCACGGATGTTTTGAAACGCACGAGCTTCACAGTGCAGGTTTCTGCTGTCATAGGGCTGACGGTTTTTTTCGCTGACAGCGCGCACGGGATTTTCAGAGATTGAGTTTCTCGTGTCTTTTTCCCTGCTTGGGGAGGCAAAACTGTGTATAGCTGGACTGGATTGGTGACAAGGTCAGTCACGTGTATTTGGCTAGGTGGTCTGTCAGAGACTCAAGGACGACACACTTGACACCCAGCGGCAGAAGGGGAAGGACCTAACACACAGTTACTAGAGTATGATGGTTTTTCACCGAGTATCATATTCGGCACTCTAGGGGAACTTCCACAAGTTATTCTTTTCCTCTGCCACGTATTTTGCTGAGGACAAGTCGTCACATTTCCTTCGTCGGCGATGGCTTTCGCATAAGGATTCGACAAGGGGTTCTGGACGTTTTGGGTCACTGTTGACGAACAGAGACTGTTCCAGGGAGGAGGCGGACTTTGCTTCCATTGAGAGTTACAATCATAGGCTTTTGAGGTAATAAATCATTATTTAACGCTGTTGATGAGTCTGTGTGGTGGAATGAAATACTCTCTGTTGTTCTTTCCAGGTTAGCGCATAATTTACTCTCTGTGACGCTAAAATACTAATCTGTATATGGTTTTTGCAGATAGGGAGAGAAGGACGGAAAATGGCTGTTTTGTTGTTGTAAAAAGTCAGTTTTGTGCAGGCCCACGTGCTCGATGAGATATTTAAAGATGACATGTTTTAAGGTGGTGGGTGAGGGGTAGCTGACATGTTTAGTGCACCGATGCTTTCTGTTTGCAGCCTTCCTTCGTTCGTTCGTTTCGTTCGTTCGTTACGTTCCCGTAACATCGGCACGGCTGACTCTGGCGGGAACTGTTGAGGCTACGCTAACCAGGAGACCGGCTAACCAGCGGACCGGCTAACCAGCGAACCGGCTAACCAGCGGACCGGCTAACCAGCGAACCGACTAACCAGCATACCGGCTAAGCAGCAGCAGCAGAGATAAAGCTAAGTGCACCATGTCGTACGCACCCCGTTGACCACCGTTGTCTTTTCGTATCTATGATTTCATTGGAGTAGTGACAACGTGGGGTGTGTGACACCTGCACGAACTAGAGCTTTTCGAACAGAACATTCTCATTTCGACTGTATTTACACGGGTTCAGCGTGTTACTATAATTTTCTACATAGTACTGGCATTTTGTCAGTGAACACTGGTTTTTTACGTGTTGAGAACGTAAAAGGAACATATTTTGAGTGAAGGCTCGAGGGAGGTGGAGAGTTTATACATAAACAGGCGTCTGAAACTTATACTTTTGTTGACTCTATTTAATTGTATGCCTGCGAGAGTGGATCGTGGTGTGGTTAGTTAATTAGTAGTAATTAACCGGTTCATAATCACCTTGAGTGATATATTGAAACGTGACAACGCGTGTATTTCTGTTCGTCCTTAAGCTCATTTCAGCCGAGCCTTCACATCCCTTGTTTAACGACTTCTGTTGTCTCTTTTGTTAACAGAACTGTGTTTTGTGTGTCATAATGATAATGTCTTCAGTCATCTGTTTTTGTGTGTCTGTGTGTGTGCGTGATTTGTATTCATTTAGCTATATTGTGAAATTCAAACTTTATTCAAAGTTTATACACTTCTCTGTTTGTATGTCAGTCGTGTTGACATCCAGTTTTGTTTCCATTTGGGTGCAAATGCAATAAACCACAACCATCTGATGTTAGCCATAGATTTGTTTTAATTGAAAAAGAAATAAACAAGGTCTGGTACTTATATAAACTCGGTACTTCTGTGGTTAAGCCCCTCCCCTACCAGGTCCTAGCCATCACAAGCAAGACAGACAGAAATGGGGTGGAGAGAGAGAGAGAGAGAGAGAGAGAGAGAGAGAGAGAGAGAGAGAGAGAGAGAGAGAGAGAGAGAGAGAGAGAAAGAGAGAGAGAAAGACAAAGACAGAGACACAGAGAGACAGAGGGAGAGAGGGAAAGAGAGAGAGATGGAGAGAGAGGGAGATAGAGAGAGAGGGAGAGAGACAGAGAGAAAGAGAGAGGGAGATAGAGAGAGAGATAGAGAGAGGGAGAGAGATAGAGAGAGGGAGATAGGGAGAGAGAGAGATGGAGAGAGAGAGAGAGAGAGAGGAGAGAGCGAGAGAGAGAGAGATGGAGAGAGGGAAAGAGAGAGAGATGGAGAGAGAACATTGAACATTGAACATTGAACTTTGAACTTTATTACAGGAAAGATAGCATTAGGTCCGTAGGACCTTTCTTACAGCTAGTCCTGATCTAAGCAAAATGGTTATAATCGAAATGGGAATACATAGGAACAAACTTTTTATGATGAAACGCAGACACACGCAATAGGGAGAGAGAGAGAGAGGGAGAGAGAGAGACAGAGAGAAAGAGAGAGAGATAGAGAGAGAGAGAGAGGGAAAGAGATAGAGAGGGAGATAGGGAGAGAGAGATGGAGAGAGAGAGAGAGAGAGAGAGAGAGGGAGAGAGGGAGAGAGCGAGAGAGAGAGAGATGGAGAGAGAGAGGGAGAGAGAACGAACGAACGAACGAACGAACGAACGAACGAACTTTATTACTCAAGGATGGAGATTTTAGGCTGACGCCTAGTCTTACAATCTGTCCCTGCTGAAACTAAACATGTATTAAGATGGATACAATCACAATCGTAAACCGACACCAAAAAAAAGCGAATAAAAGGTTATACATGTAGAGATTAATCATGCATTATCGCAACTACTACATGATCTTTACGAATATCAAATGAATAAAAGAGAGACAGAGAGAGAGAGGGGGAGAGAGAGGGGGAGAGAGAGAGAGAAAGAGAGAGAGAGAGAGAGAGAGAGAGAGAGAGAGAGAGAGAGGGGGGGCTGATGGAAAGCCAGAGAGAGTTCTTGTCACCATCTCATCTCAACGCTCCTACTCCACATAAAACATTATCCTTTGGGTTAGCCTACTTTTCTTCCCTCTTCTCTCTCTACCCCTTTTCTCACGCCTCTCGGCCTTCTGGCAGACTTGTTTGCTAAAATTTGTTTTCTTCCTCTCACATCGCCCCCCCCCCCCCCCCCCCCCGCCCCATTCCCTCCTCCTCTTGGCTCTGTCCTCTTCCATTCGCCAAACCAAGTATCCTTCATTTAACTTCACTTTCCGCTCCTCCACTCTCCACCCCCCACCCAGCCTCGCCACCTCTCTCAGCTTCCTTTGTGATGGATTTGTTTGCTGGGAAACTTTCCTTCATCTTTTTGTCATCAAGGCCCCTGTTTTTCCGCCCCGCTGAATCATCCTCGCCGATCTGATTAATAACACTTTTTGTGATGTTGCTAAATTGTCCCCGCTTCCCCCCCTTGTCACTGATTTCTTGCTCTCCTCTACGCCTCGTTGAGTGAATGACTGCCTTCTAATTAGGCTGTCATCGCTTCCGTTTTTCTCTCTCCTACTGTTCTCTGTTGCCTCTCCATTCATTCCCTCAAGGTAGAAAGAAAAACACAAGTCTGCTGCTTTTATACTTAATGCCCTCTCGCTCTCACTTCATTCTGTTCCATTAAAGGGATGTTCCCCATCGAAATAAAACAACCTGTCTCAAACCGCCCTAAGCTGCGCAATTCCGAAAATAACTTTGTAGGGTTTGTATGGGTTGTGAAAGAGTGACTGCCCTTGATTTTGACTCGGACAAACATTGGAATGGCTAATCAGTAGCGGGGGGTGTGTGGACAGAAGCACGTGACAAATAGTCAGGGGAACAGCAAGGGTATTCTCTCTTTCGCAATCCAGACAAACCCGAAGGACTTAGTTCCGAACATCATCTTTTATGCCAACACAAGGATTGCCTTGACCTCAGTGTTTGAATGTAGTTTGGACATCTTTGCAGACTGTTATAAGTCATGTGCTGTCTGTTTCGTTTTGTCCTACTTTTTCGCACCTGAGATCGAAGAAACTTCTATGCACGCATTTGTTAGATTAAAGATTTGAGCAACGAAAAACGCACGATTTGTTAGATTAAAGATTTGAGCAAGGAAAATCGCACGATTTGTTTTTCTCCTAGCATTATAAATAATCACCAGCACTCTAACAGTAAGTCGAGGTTTTTGCAAGGCGAAACCGGCCCATACCCCCGTTTACATTGATGCAATGAATTTCAACATTGGAGTTGATAACTGCGGGTGTGCCAACAATGCAGCGCAGTAAACTTCCTTTGGACTTCTGAAGGATACATTCGACAAAACACTTCTCCAAAATGGCGTCTTAGGCACTTTATGTAGTCTATATTATATATACTATCTTTTGCGCACGCCATTTCTACACACGAAGTTACTTCCTGTTACTCCCTGTATTATCCTCTTTCCACTTGATCAAATATAGTATTTGACTAATAAACTGCTATGTATCGATTGGAGATTGGATTTCCCTTCTTTGAGTCATGTGACGTCAGAGGCCGACAAAACTTTATAATTTGGCTTTTCAGGTTGACCGAAACTTCAAAGGAACCCCCCAAAAAAAACCGTCATGTGTTTGATTTCATGTGTGTATGCTGTTCAATGTCAAAACAACAACAAAGTGAGTACATGACGTGTGTTTTGTAGTTCCTTTGAAGTTTCGGTCAACCTGAAACGCCCAAATATGAACCTTATGTGTTTGATTGCATACATGTGGATTGCATGCATGTGTGTGTGTGCTAGTCGTTCAATCGTCAAAACAACAACAAAGTCATAAGTACCTGAAAGGAATTCGATCGATACATAAATGTTATTTGCGTGTTTGACCAAAATATGACATTTTACACAGATCTCGACAGTCATTGTTCACCTCGACCGCTAGCGCGGTCTCGGAGAACAATGACTGTCTCGATCTGTGTAAAATGTCATATTTTGGTCAAACACGCAAATAACGTATAATGTAATTATTTCGCATTGCCAACCCGAATTTGTATATTTTTTCACTGCACGCCCCCCTAAAAAAAAAACACAACACGAAACACAGCCAGACACAGACAAACACGGACACAGACGGATATACAGACAGATAGACAGACAGACAGACAGACAAACAGGCAGGCATGCACGCACGCACGCAGCCAATTAGGCACTAACGCACGCATGCGCGAAGACGCACACACTCACACAAACACTCACACAAACACACACATACACACACACACACACACACACACACACATTTTTTAATACTCGACGAATCTGTTACTTTTCATAGTTATTACTTTGGTGATATTTCAAGGCTTTTCACAGTCACGTCCTTTCTTCTATAGTTAACACGTATGATTCCTGACCTAATAAACTGCTTTGTAATCACTCTGTCATTGCCTCTTTATTTCCTTTCTCTCGCCACTACCCCCCCCTCCCCCCCATCACCCGCTCTACCCTTCCCTGCCTTCTTCCCCTACACAACGAGCCCCAAACCGTTGCTTTAATACCCCATGCCCGCTTCCCCTTCATTTCATATCGATTACATCTCATCGTTTCTCCATAAAGCTCCCCCAGCCTTAGCCCCCTGTAGAGCCTTAGCAGGCCCTTTCTCCTTCACTCAATATCATATCTGTCACGTATTAATGTCAAATGAATGACCTAAAACGGTCAATTACTGCTAACTGACTAACCACACC
This sequence comes from Littorina saxatilis, assembly GCF_037325665.1. Taxonomy (NCBI): domain Eukaryota; kingdom Metazoa; phylum Mollusca; class Gastropoda; order Littorinimorpha; family Littorinidae; genus Littorina; species Littorina saxatilis. Next base: position 76,090,223 of record NC_090247.1, read on the forward strand.
ACGATCCACTCTCGCAGTCACAAAAAAAGTTAGAATCAACAAAAGTATAAGTTCTAGACGTCTGTTTATATACACTACCTCTCCACCTCCCTCTTCTCGTGAAGCCAAAAGTGTTTTTACGACCAAGTCGTAAAACAAAAATAACTGACAAAAGCCAGTTAAAGTTTATGAAATAATAAGAATACGCTGAACCGTGTAAAGTTAGAAAACGCTTAGCTGCTCTGTAAAAGTCTTAGACTGTACAGGCGTTAACACTCCACGTTGTCACAACTCAAAGTTCTTCATAAAGGGTTAGAAAGATGACATGGTGGGGGGCATTTACGCATGGGTGCACTCAACTCTCGGTGTAGCCAGGGTCCATTCGATGAAACGCAGTGGCGCAGTGGTGCATACTGGTGAAAGTCGCAGCAACATCCGTAGAACAGCATCCGTACAGCAAAGGACAGCAACCCCCGTCCAGCAAGAGTGTAGCCACGGTGTAGCAAGTCTCCAGCAGACGTGTAGCCAAAGTGTAGCACGTCTCCAGCAACCAGGTAGCAACAAGGTAGCAAACCTCCAGCAAACGTGTAGCAACAAGCTGAAACAGAGTAGTTGGTGCAGTGACCATGGCAACAATCCCCCCTTTTTCCACCTTTAAACATATCTAACTTCCCCCTTCAGCGAGCACGTGGTACCTGCAAGAATAGACTTTTAATAACAACTCAAGACATTTTCTCCTCCTCTCCATATCTGCAAAAACCATATACAGATTACAATTTAGCGTTATAATGAGCAAGTTATACGCTATCATGGAGAAACAAAACAGAGTTTACATTTCACAGACATTGACCGGTCACCAGCGTAAAGATACGGCTAATTACCTCAACAGCTCGTAAAACGTAGCTCTCTCAAGCAAACCGCTTGAATATTTGGCTCCCGTTCGTCAGCGAAAGTATGTAGCCAAATCCATCCGTCCTAAGCCTTCTGTGTATTGCACTAACATCAGAAGCCCGTTGGTAGACCTAAACCAGTCTTGCAACGAGTTGGAATCCTCCAAATCTTAGTCAACGGAAACTAACCAGACCTCCGTCTGCAAAAGCACGTAGAAAAAGAAAGACAGAAGGACTGGGAAGAAAGACCATATGATCTCCCTGACCAATCAGCAATTGCCTGTCCCAAAACAAGTGATCTCCCTGACCAATCACTGGTCGCCTACCATACAACCGTGTAGCATGCTAGGAACCCGTGATTATAGCCGTGAGCGAAGAATCACCCCATGAGCCCGCACGGATTTCACGCCGGCAAAATCCTCGTGCATTTCGTGCTCGTCAACAAAACTTTTCCGCAATGCGGTGCCAGCACAGGCGCATTACATTGCAATTTGGGAAAGGCGCCCCACAAAGATTTCCTTTCCCACTCGTGTCACTGAAACCGTGACAATATCTGACTGATAACCTGCTTTTAAATAACCACAGCCTTCAGCGTTTTCTTAATTCTTTTTACATTTAGTCAAGTTATGACTAAATGTTTTAACATAGAGACGGGGAATCGAGACGAGGGTCGTGGTGTATGTGTGTGTGTGTGTGTGTGTGTGTGTGTGTGTGTGTGTGTGTGTGTGTGTGTGTGTGTGTGTGTGTATAGATCGGTTCCGAGAAAACTACTGGACAGATCTTCATGAAACTTCACATAAGAGTTCTTGGGTATGATATCCCCAGACTATTTTTTCTTTTCTCGGATAAATGTCTTCGATGACGTCATATCCGGCATTTAGAGGAACTTGAGGCGGCACTGTCACGCCCTCAATTTTCAACCAAATTGGTTGAAATTTTGGTCAAGTAATCTTCGACAAAGCCCGGACTTTGTTATTGCATTTCAGCTCGGAGGCTTAAAAATTAGTTGATGAGTTTGCTCATTAAAGTTGTCATTAAAATCAAATTTTTGCAAAGAGATTCAAAATTTATTGCATCATATTCTTCATCAAATTCTGAATCAGAAAATATATATACATAGGTCATGTTTACTCTTAAAATGTTATCACAATTAACGAAAATAGGTTAATTAGTACCACGATTAGAATTTAAGATCCAAAAACGATTTCATCTTATCCTTTATCATTTCCTGATTCCAAGAACATATGTATATGATATGTTGTATTTAAAACAAGCTCAGAAAATTAAAAAGAATACAGAAAAGCGCGTTTTCCTCCTTAGCGCAATACTCTACCGCGCTATTCTTGCTTGTCTATTTCATTGCGTTTTGCACATGGGAGGTGAGCGATTTCCTTTTCGCGGTGATTGACGAAGCTGTATTGTCTTGGTGAAAAAATGCAGTGCGTTCAGTTTCATTCTGTGAGTTCGACAGCTTGACTAAATGTATTAATTTCGCTTTACGCGACTTGTTTTATTTTGGTTGCCCGACATTTTTTCTCCTTAAGAAAAAGGGAAACAGAAATCATGACAAGAATTTAACACACAAACACAAACACATAAACACACACGCAAACATACACACATATATATAAATACACACACACTCTCTCACAGTGAATTCGAAAACCACTTTATTAACAAACCCAAACCGGTGCAACGACCTTTGCCTGCTGGGGTTATTTCTTTGATAAATCGTGCAGTACAGCCTATTCTTTTTCCATCGATACACAGAAATGTTAGCAAATTATTAGAACAGTATCTGTTACCCTAATTTTGAGTTTTAATGCTTTTTTCGCAAATTGACCTTGACTTTGAACTTGTTTGACCTTGGATTGACTTTGACCTTGTTTTACCTTGTTTGACCTTGACTTTTTCCTCAGGGGCGCTGACCTTGGCACGTACGCAGAGAGCAAAGGGGGCGTGGTCCAGATCTCGGACGCCAGGCTGAAGAACGGACCCAGTCTGAGCGGCGCGCAGTCCATCGTCGGACGCTCTGTGGCGGTAAGCTATGCGATACGATACGATACGATACGATACGATACGATACAAAATACAATACGATAAAAAATACAATACAAAACAATACAATACAATACACAATACAATACAATACAATACAATACGATACGGTACGGTATGGTACGGCACGATACGCTACAATACATATTGTTTACACACCTCCGAGTCCTGAATAGCTGGCATTTTTCCCGAGGGTCGATTTTCAGTTTTTTACCGAGCCTCAGGCGAGGATCAAAGGCTCGGTAACCATGGAATACGCAGCGTATTCACCTATTTCAGCTATCAGAGACAAAGAAGCAGGCCATGGGATTAAATACAATACAATCTTATACGATACTATTCAGTACAATACAAAACACTACAATACAATGCGGCACAACACTATACGACCCGACCCGACACAATTACAACACAACACAACACAACACCACACAACACAACACCACACCACACCACACCACAACACAACACAACACAACACAATACAGTCTGAAGGACATACCAAACCTGTGCGCGGCCCACTCCATTGTGGGACGCTCTTTGGCAGTACCAAAGAACGATGCAATACAATACAACACAAATCAACACAACACACCACGACAACAACAAGAATGATAGGGTCACCGTACACAACTCACCCGTAGAGTTCATGGTAGATACTAGAAAATAGACTTGGCGTATCGCCTCTTCCGTTTAAGACAGGATCCTACTTTTTTGTGCAACAACAGTGCGCCCCCAATGGGCGGTTCTGGTGAGGTTATGCCCCCTCTTTCTTTCGGCTGGTAACTGGCGCCACCTTGCGGCAAGATCACACGAGAAAGGAAAAAGGAAAAAACCTTGCATTGGTCCCAAATAGCATATCGTTTTGGTAACAGTTCGTGTGTAAGTCGTGCATTATATACGGTAAACAGACAATGGTCGGTTCTGGTGAGGTTATGCCTCTTCTTCCTTTCGGCTGATAACTGGCGCCACCTCGCGGCATGATCATAGGAGTTGTCTCGCGTTATCACCCCAGAAGCGCTCATTTCTAAGCTTCACACATGTCTGCTCAGTCAGCCGATTTAGACAGCAGATTGTAGTTTTTTTAATTTTTAATTTTTTATCCACACTTAATGTTACGCCATATACAACGAGATTTGATTTCCACATTGTAAAACAAGTTATTTGATATTTTATTTTTACAACGGAGCGGGTCTGTGTGTATGTACTGATGGAATAACCTGCATTCCTCTCTTTAGTGTTCTTGTATTTTTGTATTTATTAATTTGTTTTCTTTTTTTTCTTTTCATGTACCCCCATGGGGTTCCCTGAACATAAAATTTGACTTGACTTGACTTGATTAACACTAGAAATCAACAGCCAGGGCGTTGATTTTGGGAATGTTGAGAGATGGTCTTATTGTATGTAAAAGCAAGGTCAGATCTGAGAGGGTCAGCCGAGCTGTTTACACGGGAAGAGGCGTGCTTTTAAGAGCGTAGAGATAAGTCATTGCAGTGGGCAACTGTCAGATGGAATCGACTGAGCGTGTGATATTTTCATTAACCGAAAGGAAAAAATACAATTTTTACCTGGTAACATCAGTGCCGAAGCATTTTGTTTTTAGATTCTTCTTCTTCTTCTTGTCGTTCGCTGTTAGATCGTCAGTCCGGACTGCAGGGCGAAACGTGCTGTCCTCTCCAAGTCCTCTTTGGGGACGTATAGCTTCTTTTGTAGCGCTGTCTCCTCTGGCCAGGTGGTGTCCCTCAGAGCACTGTGGTATGGACAAGCCTGCAGGATGTGCTCTGCTGTCTGATTTTTGCCACATTGCAATCGGTGGAGGTGGTGCGGTTGTCTTGAACTAGGGCGTTGTTAGTTCAGACTTTTTCTTGCTGCATATTTAGCCATTTGAATTTGCATAACTTGCTTTTTAAAGCATAACAAATTCATTTGAATTGCCATTCGAGTTTCGGAATGAACAATAAAGATGCGTCTTATTTACATGTGGTTGAGAAGAAAAAGGTCGGCGTGGCCATTTTGAGATGGGAAGTGACAGCCCATGAGAGAAAACAATGGCGCCTGAAAGAATGCTTTTTCTTCGACCAACGACACACATGTCCTAATTATGCTCCTTTTGGAGTTCAATCCGTCAATCAATGTCATGGGAGTCATTCTTTGCATTGATGAGAGAGACCTCTGTTTAAGCAATAATGGCACTGCAAGTTCAAGATAATCGGGTTTTTATTAAAAAACAACCATTACAGTGGCAAACGCTTCTCTTGACTCGCAGTTTTTTGTTTGGTTTTTGTTTGTTTTGTTTAATTGTTTGTTTCGACAGGGATATTTATATGTAACCCTCCACCACGAAATGAGTCGCATGTCACCTCGCGCGGTTCTGCGCCGGGCTAGGCTTAATATAAGTCCGGGGAGTGTCTGGTAACAGTGTGAGAGTCACCTTAGTTACACGCTTATAACTCAAACAGTTTTTGCTCCTTTTCTAAAACGGTTTTCACCACTGGATAGAGCATAAAAAACTCTTTAGGAAGATGTAAAAATATGAAAATCATGCAAAGGTGACATGCGACTCATTCCGTGGTGGAGGGTCACACATTATTGTGAGTGTAGCAGTACAGCGTGACAATTAAGTACAATCAGATTCTAATCGTTCAGTCTATTCAATACACGTGCAATGCAGTTTAAGTTCTTGAAGTATCCATTGGCTATCATCAATTTGTTCGTTTCCCTTTTTTACTTTCTAAAAATGTATCAGTAAAAGGGTCAGTGTTATGCCTGTATCAAACGCCTATCCGATCCAAGGAGTGCGATGCAATACAAACTGGATTAAACCAGTTGAGTCCAGCCACATCGCAGTTGTCGTAAAAACTGTTTTTCTTAGCTTGGAAAAAGGCTTACTTATTTTGCTTAGTTTATTGTGTGTGGCTTTATTCCCTTGTGAATGAGAGTCAAAGCACGTAGTCAGATAAACATCGGACAGATGATACGTTTTTTGGGAAACACAAATCTGATTTGAAGTTAATCCTTTTTGTTTTGGTTCTTGTTGTTGTTAGAGGATATTACTTCAGCCTGTATGGTTCTGTTGCGTTTGTTGCCCAAGCTAGATCGAGAGTACGCTCGCACTAAGTAAATCAGTTGGGAATATAAGTTGATGAAACGTCCGGAAATTTCCCATTTGGTAACTAAGTATAATTTTATTAATTAACTGCACAGGATAAAGAAGATCAGATCAGATAAAATAAGAACAGATAAGACGGTAAAACATAAGATAAGATAAGATAAGATAAGATAAGATAAGATTAATCTGTAATTCAGAGTGTAAAAAGCATACGAAGCTGTACATTCGCCCAGCCTTCACCTGGAGAAGACCTGCTCTCAATGACATTTATGGAGAAAGAAAGATACATGAATATGCAACACAGATCTGTACAGATATTTACACAAGAAAAACTAACATGCATGGGGGTGGGGGATGGGGTGGGGGGGGGGGGGAGATTAAGAACATGTATTATTGACAAAGAAGTAGCCTTGAACGCTTCCTCACCCAGTTTGTTATATCTTCTCACGAAGCAGGGTATGACATCTGAATCATCATGAAATGGACGCTCTGTGAAAATGTCAAACTTCTTGCAATCATGTGACAGGTCAACAGATGATATTTGATTCTAGGCGTGAAGCCTGGATACAAATTGGACTGATTGTCTTTTCTGTGTCTTTAAAAGTTCTCGCCTTGACATTTGAAATATAAAACTATTCCTCGCCATCGGATGAACCAGGAAAACAAAACGAAGAAAGAAAGACATCTTAATCTGTCGCCCACATCTGTGAAAATATTATCCTACTTGCCACTCATTGTAAAATTGTTCGCTTTTCTTCACGGAAGTCGGGCAAAAGCTCTTTAATGAGAATGTATACATTTCAAGATTGTCGAACACCTAAGCATCAGCCCGAATGGTTGTCTTACTTTTGAAAAGGGGACCACGAAATGTTTTAATTGACGATAAGAAGGTCACATGTCGTTTGATAATCGAGGCAACTTACAGAAGCATTGAGAAAAAAGAATGGCTTGGGTTTAATGTCAACAACACACAGACCCCCCTCTCTTCCCAACAAGGTGACATGATCTTTGCAAGTCAAGACAACCCACGCAATCATTGTAAGAGGAAGCCGGTCCAACTTATGACGTATGTACATACGAGGTAAATCGTCTTTGAGACACGGACACAGACACTGCCCATCCCTAAGCTCGCCCCCTCAAGGCAATGCATGCAGTATTGTTCACGGAAAGGTGAATGTCAACCTGAGAAACAAATGAGAAGTGTCAAAACTTTTACGTGAATCGCATAATACAATCTACTCGAACTTTGCTAGGTTTATGAAGCCAGCGATTTCACTTTACATGCCAGGGTCAAGGAGAGACGTCTTAGTTTTGTTCAATCGGTGTCGTATCTCATTAATTGTGTTTACGTAATAGCAGGGGAGTAAGTTGTTATTGTTGATATCTTGCTGAATGGTAGGATGTGCTCATGTCATGGTGAGTACATTGTTCTTGATGTCTCACTCAGTGTCAAAACGTGTTCATGTCAAGGTGAGTACATTGTTCCTGATGTCTCACTTAGTGTCAAGATGTGTTCATGTCAAGGTGAGTACATTGTTCCTGATGTCTCACTTAGTGTCAAGACGTGTTCATGTCAAGGTGAGTACATTGTTCTTGATGTCTCACTCAGTGTCAAGATGTGTTCATGTCAAGGTGAGTACATTGTTCCTGATGTCTCACTTAGTGTCAAGATGTGTTCATGTCAAGGTGAGTACATTGTTCCTGATGTCTCACTTAGTGTCAAGACGTGTTCATGTCAAGGTGAGTACATTGTTCTTGATGTCTCACTCAGTGTCAAGACGTGTTCATGTCAAGGTGAGTACATTGTTCCTGATGTCTTACTCAGTGTCAAGACGTGTTCATGTCAAGGTGAGTACATTGTTCTTGATGTCTCACTCAGTGTCAAGACGTGTTCATGTCAAGGTGAGTACATTGTTCCTGATGTCTTACTCAGTGTCAAGACGTGTTCATGTCAAGGTGAGTACATTGTTCTTGATGTCTCACTCAGTGTCAAGACGTGTTCATGTCATGGTGAGTACATTGTTCTTGATGTCTCACTCAGTGTCAAGACGTGTTCATGTCAAGGTGAGTACATTGTTCTTGATGTCTCACTCAGTGTCAAGACGTGTTCATGTCAAGGTGAGTACATTGTTCTTGATGTATCACTCAGTGTCAAGACGTGTTCATGTCAAGGTGAGTACATTGTTCTTGATGTATCACTCAGTGTCAAGACGTGTTCATGTCAAGGTGAGTACATTGTTCTTGATGTATCACTCAGTGTCAAGACGTGTTCATGTGAAGGTGAGTACATTGTTCTTGATGTATCACTCAGTGTCAAGACGTGTTCATGTCAAGGTGAGTGCATTGTTCTTGATGTATCACTCAGTGTCAAGACGTGTTCATGTCAAGGTGAGTACATTGTTCTTAATGTATCACTCAGTGTCAAGACGTGTTCATGTCAAGGTGAGTACATTGTTCTTGATGTATCACTCAGTGTCAAGACGTGTTCATGTCAAGGTGAGTACATTGTTCTTAATGTCTCACTCAGTGTCAAGACGTGTTCATGTCAAGGTGAGTACATTGTTCTTGATGTATCACTCAGTGTCAAGACGTGTTCATGTCAAGGTGAGTACATTGTTCTTGATGTATCACTCAGTGTCAAGACGTGTTCATGTCAAGGTGAGTACATTGTTCTTGATGTATCACTCAGTGTCAAGACGTGTTCATGTCAAGGTGAGTACATTGTTCTTAATGTCTCACTCAGTGTCAAGACGTGTTCATGTCAAGGTGAGTACATTGTTCTTGATGTCTTACTCAGTGTCAAGACGTGTTCATGTCAAGGTGAGTACATTGTTCTTGATGTCTCACTCAGTGTCAAGACGTGTTCATGTCAAGGTGAGTACATTGTTCTTGATGTCTCACTCAGTGTCAAGACGTGTTCATGTCAAGGTGAGTACATTGTTCTTGATGTCTCACTCAGTGTCAAGACGTGTTCATGTCAAGGTGAGTACATTGTTCTTGATGTCTCACTCAGTGTCAAGATGTGTTCATGTCAAGGTGAGTACATTGTTCCTGATGTCTCACTTAGTGTCAAGACGTGTTCATGTCAAGGTGAGTACATTGTTCTTGATGTCTCACTCAGTGTCAAGATGTGTTCATGTCAAGGTGAGTACATTGTTCCTGATGTCTCACTTAGTGTCAAGATGTGTTCAAGTCATGGTGAGTATATTGTTCTGGACATGTTACTCAGTGTCAGGACGTGTTCCGTGTTCCAGGTGCTGAAGGGTCAAGACCCACAGGCTAGGTTCCAGACCCGCCAGGTGACCTTGGGCTGCTGCATCATCGGGGTGGCTGACCTTCAGGGACTGGCGGCCGGCAACAGCTTCGGCCCGTCCAACACCTTCAACCCCCAACCAAGCAACACCAACAGCTTCAACCAGCCCGGCAACAACTTCAGCCCCCCGGCAAACACTTTCAACCCGCCGGCAAACACTTTCAACCCACCGGGCAGCAACTTTAACCAGCCGGGCAACAAGTTCAGCCCCCCGGCAAACACGTTCAACCCGCCGCGCAACAACTTCAACCAGCCCGGTAACACCTTCAACACCAACCCTACAGGCGGCTTCAACAACGGAGCTAGCGGAGGATTCAACAACGGAGGAAGACCAGCAGCGGGAGGACGAGGGGGAGGAGGGGGAGGAGGGTTCAACAGCTTCAACAGCCAGCCCCCCGCCTCCTCCACGTACGGGCCATTCGCTGCTTCAGCTATCCGGAGACAGAGCGCGGCCACCCGGCCCTCGCCCCAGGAGCTGAGCGGGTCCTTCACCAACAGCGCCTTCAAGTCTCCCTTCGCGCTGGGCGACCGCTTCTCCTTCTTCGACCTGTCCGGTAAGACCTCCGGCGTGGACTCGGTCCTGCCCGATAACGTCAAGGATAAGTTCGCGCCCCCCGAGCCGCCCCGTTTCCAGGACATTTACGGTCTGGACAACGGGGACTCCCCGCTAGGTAGGTCAGGCTACGGCAACTCGGTGCGCCCCGACAAGGGCAGCAAGCTGTCCCAGATGTTCTTCACGGACAAGGACATCAAGTCCACCGTGGGCTTCTCGCTGTCGCCCGAGGAGATGGACATCCCCAGGGAGTCTGGGGAGGAGGAGTCCAACACTTCCCACCACGAGGACCGCGATGTGGAGGACGACCCGGGCTATGACGACGCCCTGGATGGACCCAACCGAGACTACGCCGACGACAACCCCGACGTTGAGGGTCCCGGGGGAGCCGTGAACTCGTTCGACAAGCCCACGCCCGCCGGCCCGCTGCCTTCAGAGTACGGGAACAGCGATCTGAGCAAGGCGTCCTTCCTGCCCAACAAGGGGCAGGGCTACGACGACAACTCCTTGAACAACATCGACATCAACCAGAACTACCACAACGGCAAGCCTGTAGAGGACGACCTGGACGCCCCGCCAGCTGCGGGCACTGTGCCACATGAAGAGTCGAGCGCGGGCAGCCAAGGTTCTGACGGAGCGGCCAATGCCGATTCCAGCAGCTCTCTGGGCACCAGCGACGATCCAGCTCTGAGTTCCGCGAGTGATGCTGCTCTTGCTCCTGTTGTGGGCAACGACCCTGAAACACCAGGCGGAGCCACCGGCAACCTTCCAGCTGTCGGTGACCTTGACCCGTCCGCTCCCTCTGAAGGCCAGGGCGCCTCTCAGCCTGCCTCTGCTTGAGACCTTATTGTCTCCCCTAGTCATAGCAAGATTATCTCCCCTAGTCACAGCAAGAGTGTCTCCCCTAGTCCCAGCCACATGACAGTTTTATGAGCCTCTTGCCCTCCCTAGCGGCTGTACAGAGGTCGTAGATCAAACCGACCCAGTCTCAATTTGTTATCCCCCGTGTTTAGCACCCAAGTAATAAATTACCATACGCATAACGGTTGGATGTTAAAGACACTTTCGTTCTGGTTTTCACGATGTTGTAAATCACCATTGATTCGCCCAGGCTATTACGTGGGATATAAGAACGTTCTTCTGCGTGCACACACACCACAAATCAAAAGCCGGGTTCTTTCTTTGCGGTGCGGCATACTCGGTGTCTTAGTTTCATGCATGACACCTTTCTCAATTTGCGAAATGAAGTCGTCAACAACAAAACGTGTTGACAGGAAGCAGCCCTGCTGTTGCTACACGGTGTGTGTTCAAACAGAAGGATGCTCTGAGTCTAAGTAACATCCTGGGCACATTTGTGTGTCTTCATACAGGATGCTCTGAGTCTAAGTAAGATCCTGGGCACATCTGTGTGTCTTCATACAGGATGCTCTGAGTCTAAGTAACATCCTGGGCACATCTGTGTGTCTTCAAACAGGATGCTCTGAGTCTAAGTAACATCCTGGGCACATCTGTGTGTCTTCAAACAGGATGCTCTGAGTCTAAGTAACATCCTGGGCACATCTGTGTGTCTTCAAACAGGATGCTCTGAGTCTAAGTAACATCCTGGGCACATCTGTGTGTCTTCAAACAGGATGCTCTGAGTCTAAGTAACATCCTGGGCACATCTGTGTGTCTTCAAACAGGATGCTCTGAGTCTAAGTAACATCCTGGGCACATCTGTGTGTCTTCAAACAGGATGCTCTGAGTCTAAGTAACATCCTGGGCACATCTGTGTGTCTTCAAACAGGATGCTCTGAGTCTAAGTAACATCCTGGGCACATCTGTGTGTCTTCAAACAGATGGATGCTCTGAGTCTAAGTAACATCCTGGGCACATCTGTGTGTCTTCAAACAGGATGCTCTGAGTCTAAGTAACATCCTGGGCACATCTGTGTGTCTTCAAACAGGATGCTCTGAGTCTAAGTAACATCCGGGGCACATCTGTGGAGGATTCCACGAGCGTGTACACGGGAAGGAAAGTATCTTTAAAGGCCAACATCCGCGGGAATTTTTCTCCTGGAGCGACCTAAACTTGAACCCGTCGCTATTCTTGCATTTATGTTTACTTCGTGTTGCACGCAAAAATTGAGCGACTTCCTTGCCGCGTGGATTGACGAAGCTGTTTTATACTCGTGACTGAAAACACTGCAGTGCGTGCAGTTTTATTCTGTGGGTTCGACAGATTGACTAAATGTTGTAATTTCGCTTTCACGAATCAGGAACCGACAAGGAATAAGATGAAAGTGTTTTTAAATTGATTTCGACAATTTAATTTTGATAATAATTGTTATATTTTTAATTTTCAGAGCTTGTTTTTAATCCAAATATAACATATTTATATGTTTTTGGAATCAGAAAATGATGGAGAATAAGATGAACGTAAATTTGAATCGTTTTATACTTTTTTTGTTTTTTACAATTTTCAGATTTTTAATGACCAAAGTCATTAATTAATTTTTAAGCCACCAAGCTGAAATGCAATACCGAAGTCTGGGCTTCGTCGAAGATTACTTAACCAAAATTTCAACCAATTTGGTTGAAAAATGAGAGCGTGACAGTGCCGCCTCAACTTTCACGAAAAGCCGGATATGACGTCATCAAAGACATTTCTCCAAAAAAAGAAAACACCGTTCGGGGATATCAATCCCAGGGGGCGGAGATGTAGCTCAGTCGGTAGCGCGCTGGATTTGTATCCAGTTGGCCGCTGTCAGCGTGAGTTCGTCCCCACGTTCGGCGAGAGATTTATTTCTCAGAGTCAACTTTGTGTGCAGACTCTCCTCGGTGTCCGAACACCCCCGTGTGTACACGCAAGCACAAGACCAAGTGCGCACGAAAAAGATCCTGTAATCCATGTCAGAGTTCGGTGGGTTACAGAAACACGAAAATACCCAGCATGCTTCCTCCGAAAGCGGCGTATGGCTGCCTAAATGGCGGGGTAAAAACGGTCATACACGTAAAAGCCGTGGGAGTTTCAGCCCATGAACGAACAAACAAACAAACAAAAAAAACAATCCCAGGAACTCTCATGGAAAATTTCATAAAGATCGGTCCAGTAGTTTGGTCTCAATCGCTCTACACACCATATATCCGGCTTTTCGTGAAAGTTGAGGCGGCACTGTCACGCTCTCATTTTTCAATCAAATTGGTTGAAATTTTGGTCAAGTAAAAAAAATTTTTTTTTATAAAACGATTCAAATTTACGTTCATCTTATTCTCCATCATTTTCTGATTCCAAAAACATATAAATATGTTATATTTGGATTAAAAACAAGCTCTGAAAATTAAAGATATAAAAATTATTATCAAAATTAAATTGTCGAAATCAATTTAAAAACACTTTCATCTTATTCCTTGTCGGTTCCGGATTCCAAAAACATATAGATATGATATGTTTCGATTAAAAACACGCTCAGAAAGTTAAAACGAAGAGAGGTACAGAAAAGCGTGCTATCCTTCTCAGCTCAAGTACTACCCCGCTCTTCTTGTCAATTTCACTGCCTTTGCCATGAGCGGTGGACTGACGATGCTACGAGTATACCTCACGCCGGAACCTCGGCTGTACCCGCGGATAACCGCAGGCTCTGCAGACTGTTCACCGCAGACAGAATTTGTCAACACGAGTGGTGAGTGTCTGCAAAAAATCGTCTCTGCTTTCTCTAAAATGACATATCATTACAAAACTATTGTTTGTACTTCAACCTAAGGTATTATAGCACCCTACCATCGATTTAATTTTTTCCTTTCGTTCGTATGTGAAGGCTGAGCTTCGAGTATTTGTGCATTTCCTGTAAAAAGTGCCAAAATTCTGACTTTACACATTTATTACAGAAATCCAAGCTTATTAAACAAGTTGCAGAAGTCAGAATTTTGGCACTTTTTACAGGAAATCCACAAATACTCCAAGCTCAGCCTTCACATACGAACGAAAGGAAAAAATTAAATCGATGATAGGGTGCTATAATACCTTAGGTTGAAGTACAAACAATAGTTTTGTAATGATATGTCATTTTAGAGAAAGCAGAGACGATTTTGTGCAGACACTCACCACTCGTGTTGACAATTTCTGTCTGCGGTGAACAGCCTGCAGAGCCTGCGGTTATCCGCGGGTACAGCCGAGGTTCCGGCGTGTATACGGTCTTGCTGAAAAATTGCATTGCGTTCCGTTTCATTCTGTGAGTTCGACAGCTACTTGACTAAATGTTGTATTTTCGCCTTACGCGACTTGTTTTTTCTTTTGTACATTCTCAGCAGAATTCTTTTAGTTCAACCCAATGTACTGCCCAGATAACATCTTGTTTACTGTCGGCGTTGTTTTCATGCATTGTACCACGTTCTATGATGTTTTGGATACATAAATAACAAGTCGCGTGAAGCGAAATTATAAAAAACGCTGGCGCTGGACCCGAGTACTCTTCAGACTGGCTCGCTCCCCCAGTATGAAAGTTTTTGTCTTGTGCACGTGGATTAAAAAAAAATATATATTTATTTATTTTACACAATTAAAAAAATTATTAGAGTAAAATAAAACATTAAAACGTTCATAATAAACAATAGCAAACAAGAATTAAAAAAAAAAAAAACTACAAAAAAACAGACCACACATGCCGGGAATCGAACCCGGATCACTTTGGCCATAGGCGGACGTGCTACGACAACTTTACTAGAGTTGTGCGTTTGAATCACTGTGTCCCTGTCGCTCTCTCTCGTGCTCTCTGTCTCTCTTTCAGTCTCACCGAGACAAAACACTGCATTGTAGTTTCTTTGCCGAGACCAAATCCCCACCCGCTGCTGCGCTGGCTTGCTTGCAAATCGTCTCGCATGCGATACGCATGCTTTTCTCGTGATCGGCGGTTCTTTTTGGCGAACTGCCTCGGGTTCAAGTTTAGGTCGCTCCAGGAGAAAAATTCCTGTGGATGTTGGCCTTTAAGGATGTATGTAATAAAAACAACACGTCACCGAATCACGCTGTGTTATGGCAGCACGTCATTCAAACGAAAACGTTAAGAAATATAGCGATGAAATATCACACAATGCGTTTCTTGTTTTTCTTGTATATTCAGGTGGTGGGTGTTATTATTTGTTGTTGACTGTATGACTGCCTCTGTCTCCTAAGTTTTTAAAACGTTTGCGGCTAACAAAAAGTGACCTGTATGTAAATGCTTGCTCCTTCTTGCCAAACCACCACGTTGACCAGCACAGATGTGTTGTGTCTCTGACAGGTAAGGTGTTCCTTCTACTGGGACACATACCACAAATCAGCACCTTGGCTGCTTCCTTTGCGCAGTTGCTATTTTTGTGTTGAACTGATTTGTAAGTTGACAGAAATGCCAGCGTCTGATTAAGTATCTTATTTTGCACTTTTGGATTTTGACTACTTTGTTTTGTCTGTAATTTAACGCTCCATATACTAACCTTTCTTGTGTTTTTTTTATTCAGGACTTTGGGACATTAACAGTCTATTTATTTGGGATTCCGATTTGACACACACAGCAATCAGGCTGTACATTTCTGGTATGTGTCCAAGTGAAGGAATGCTCTTGATTCCTCGTGAAATCCTGTACAGGTCAATGGCAGCGAGCTTGATCGTCCTCACGGCAAGGAATTCATGTAGCTTTAATGATCTGGCACGGAGCAACGAACCTCGAGAGATCATCCGCGTATTAAAAACTCAAACAGTACATAAATCTACGAGTTACGAAGAACACGAAAGTTCACCAACGTTCACTGGCCTGTGTCACGGCCGACTTGCCATTCGATGTAACTAAGCAAAAGTCACCGGGGGATATCGATCAAAGTAGAATGATTTATTACCAGCCATAAAAACAGCGCTTTTTTTTTTTTACTAGCTGTTTTATATTGCGAGTAGGAGAGAAACGAAAACCCAGCTGTGACATCTGAATGAAATGAAGTTGTACAGAGAGTGTATTAGTTTGGACGAAAGTAAAATTACGCATATCCAATCTCTATCATCTATAGGTTTTTCACGCAAAAAATAAAATGATATAGCGACGTACTGAAATCGGGTTAAGGCTGCTAAATGTGACTCGCGAAAAAAACCCGACAACAAAACATAAAACTGGAGTTTCTCTTACTTTCTTTTCAATGCAGCAAACTTTCACGCTTCAAGTTGTTGTGTGTGACTAGCTTGGGTACCTTGTTCCTCTTTCTTCTGTTTGTTGTGAGTACTTACAGATTTAAAGCCGCTTTCATTTAGGATCTTCCCTCTAGATTTATTTGTCAAAAGCACATTCCAATCCTTGCAAGTGAGAGTGAGGCGTGTATCTGCTCTGGAAATGATGAATACAATATGAATACATATGTCACACGCATTCCTTCTTTGCCACTACTAAAGCAAACGTGTGCAAGATTGTATGTTACACGCTTTGATGCCGAAATCAATTATTTTGATTATGCATTTATTTCTGAAAAATTTACCTTCACATACATTCAGTCACTACCTTAAACACTTATGTTTTCAGTATTCATTTCAAGTGATCACGAACGTAGAAAAATGGGTATCAAAGTGTTGTTACATTTTGTTGTGCATTCTGAATAATAGTGTGCCAACAGGCCTTGGTCAGTCAATCACGTTGTATCTGTGTACTTCGTGTTTGACGGGAAAAGAATAACACCAACCCCGTTCTCCTGTATATAACTGAAAGCCACATTTTCTTCTTCATTCAATTTCTGTTTTCAAAAGCTTCGTCAACTTTCCACTTACACGACAAGCTCCCTTTACCAAGCTTCAATTAAGAACCCTGAATACGAAAGGTCAAAACAAAACAATAGGTACTACTTTCACTATCGTCGTCTGCAACGAAAACCGAAAATGGCGAAACGCTTTGCAACGTACACAGAGGACGAAATTTCAAAGAAAAGATCGAACCTTACACCTGTGACTAGGAAAAGTTGCATAGACAGTTCCGTGCGGATCTCACCACGTATCAACGTACATCCGATGCTCAGGACCTACAGATAGGTGACGCTTTGGCGATTGAGGCTTCGTCTTCAGCTCTAACACGCACGCAGACAGTCAGGCAGGTCTAATCTGCACCAGCGGTGTTGGAAGGTTTTGATTTAGAAACACTCGAATGTTACTTCGACGAGATAAACGAACCAAAAGTCAAAAGTGTGCCCCAAATTCGGAAAATATTCTTTCAAAACGGCACTGTAAAAACCATCAACATCACTGTGAGAAAATAAACAATACAAACACAACCAGTTCCCCTGTGGAACATTTCGGGTGGACTTTCCCACGACCTGACCTACAAAAATCCTCCGTGTTCGTTCGCGCTTTGTGTTAGTGCGCGTTTGTGTTTGTGTGTTTAGCTTTCGTTGGTATATGCTGTTTGGTTCAAAATGAGTTTTTCATTGAAAGATTCAGAAACGTTGGTTGATACTTTGTTGAATGCATTCAACCAGAAAAGACACGAAACGCATTGAATCTATCTTCTGCGCGCATGCGTGTGTAGGGTATGTGTAAAAGGGCAATTGTGTTTTTCAGTCTTGTTTTGTGCCTGTTATTTCGTCCCCAAAAACTCATTTCTGTCTTTCTATGCCTATGCTGTGAGACATAATCGCTATTACGAGTTAGTCGTGTGACAGAGAGTTTTCTTGCACACTCGACTGCTGCTGTCTCACTTCGGCTACGCCGTCATGAGACATCTACAGTCTCGTGTGCAAGAAAACTCTTTATCCTACATACGTGAGAGAGACACCCGTGAGATAATAATCGTTCAAATCACACGTGTGTATATCATGTAAATGAGGTCATGTCAAGCAAGTCTGGCAGGGACCTGTTTTTCCACTGCTGATGATGCCAAAGTCACCGAGACAAACGTCATTATAGAAACAAAAATTGCGCTCGCTAATTACCCTCGATGGATCTTTAGAACTAACACGTCACGCCACACTTTCAGAGTGACGTTTCTTTTCTTTGACGTAATAGAGTGCACGAGGCTTTAGAAAAGATCTGGGTTCCAAAACAAGCGTCTTCAATTTAACTGCCTCGACTGCAAGACATTTTCAGTAAAATACACGTAAGTACAGTATGTAGGATAAACAGAATACTACATGGCTTGCTGTGTCGTACCAGATTTACACTCGTTGCTTTTTCAAATAGTGAACAGCTCGCTTTTGCTCGCAGTTCAAGATTTAAAAAAACAACTCGTGTAAATCTGGTACGACACAGCAAGCCATGTAGTATTCTCTATCTGTCACACGACTAACTCGTAATAGCGGGTAATGGGGAATACCAAGAAAAGCTAACATTACGCGTCGTTTGATTGTTTCAACGTGCAATATCAACACAATCTTTTACGTAAACGTTCTGTTGCACTGGTTTGTTTCTAGCACAGAACTCAGAACTCTGAACTCTGATTTGTTTGAGAGAGAGAGAGAGAGAGAGAGAGAGAGAGAGAGAGAGAGAGAGAGAGAGAGAGAGAGAGAGAGAGAGAGAGAGAGAGAGAGAGAGAGAGAGAGAGAGAGAGAGAGAGAGCGAGAGAGAGAGAGAGAGAGCGAGAGAGAGCGAGACAGAGCAAGAGAGAGCGAGACAGAGCGAGACAGAAAACAATGTGTATGGGTTGTAGAAATGGACAGTATGCGAATCGCACAACATAATCTTAGTAAATGCAAACTCACAGGGCATGCACTGTTACAAAAAAAGGGGAATTAAAAGATCTTGAGAAAAGGGAGGGCCTGGGTGTATATCTCCTCCAAGCTGTGTCTTTTTCCCTCAAGAACTAATTTGTTTTCCGAGCCAAAAAACAAAAGAAATTGAAAGCAAACAATTCGATTTGTAGACAACGTAATATCGTTTTCCACGAGTAAGGCGAAGGACTTGTGAACAGTGCAGTCAAGGTGCCACCAGAGCTGGGCATCATCGACTTTAACAGAGTGGACCCCTATAGAGTTAAACCATTCACCAGAGCTGGGCATCATCGACTTTAACAGAGTGGACCCCTATAGAGTTAAACCATTTTATTTCTCACTATTTCTTATAGCTGGCATGTGGGTTTTTTTTCTTCAAAATCTTAGTTGCTAAAACGAGTTTTTTTGTTAAAAAAAAGAAGAAAAAAAAGAAGAAAAAAGAAAACACCGATGTGAATCGAATGCACATTCTTGGCAAATTTCTCTTAAAATATCTACCATTTTAACTGTTTAGACAGTCGTGCAAAGCCTCATCCTGCCGTATGTTGTTTTTATGCACAATCAGCAGCACTCCTTGTTCTACTATTTTCTGTTAAGAATGCTGGTAGTTAAAACAAGAAAGAGAAAGAGAGTCAGTTTATCTTCGAGCTTTGGCACGCCTTCAGAATTCATATGCTGACCTGTGTATTTCGTTTCATCGGTTTACTTGTTCACCGACAAGCCTATGCAGATGCAATGTCTTCACGGATAAGCCTTGGCGTGTTTCCCTACATCATAAGTATGCTCAGTGTATTGAAGCCAACGACCCTTTACCAGAAACATGATATGATTCATTCCATCTGTTTGTAGGATGAAGCATTTCCCTGTGCCCGGAGGTCCGTTTCCTCAACTCGCAGTCGTAACCATGCCACTACATTAGACTTGTGTATCACACAAAGATCGTTGTTATTGCTTCTCAATGAGTCTTTGACCCTCAAAACGATATGTGTATGAGCCACTTTCAAATAGTGTGGATCGAACAGGCTCCGGAATGTCTGGGCTACAACTCATTGTACTGCTAGTGAGCGACTGACATAGAACCACATGGATTTAGTCAAGAAAATCGGTTTCAGCTTTCAAGTTCACTACCACCCACCCATCTGCTATCCCTTTTTTGCAGGGTCACAGATATTGACCTTCTGTTGAAATATGTATTGAGACATAAAGAGTGATGTAGTGCAGTGTCTGGCAGTACTAATTACAGGTAAATGACTATCAATGGGAGAGCAATCACTCTTAAGAGTTGCAACCCACATTAGGGCTTAGGACACTCTGCAAACAGACACACAGAGAACGGGGCTAGGAACAAGGACAAACACACTTTAAACAACTATTTCCATCATTCCCACGTTCGGTGCCAGTCTCATATCCCTAGTGCCAACAGCACACAGGAATGTCGATAATGGGCAAACAGCCGGTCACGTGTTTGCCAAAGAAATAGCTCTTGTATTTGTCACCCGGCATATTTGATATGTCCAAATATCATCGTCCGATATTGTATTTGTCTCCGAGCATATTTGACATCTCCAAACATCATTATTTGATAGTGTTTACAGTGTTCATCTGATGTGAGGTGCACAGTGTCCGTTCGGACGTTGCACTGGAGAGTGTCGCTACCCTGGGTCAGAACGGTGTCAGTAACACAGCCCACTTTGTCATCATCACGGGCCAACAAATTTAGACACAATCATCATCGAACGCTGAAGAGGAAGAAGGTGTCAGTAACTATGTGCACTGGCCTTTAGAAGTTGTCTCTCTTAAAAGGAGAGAGTCCAATAAGTGTTCTGGTCTTTAGATATGATCTGTCTTAAAGGAGGGAGTCCAATGATTGTCTTGAGCTGGCGGATGTAAGTGTTTGAGCTGTGTGTCCTACGTGCTTGCTCACGATTGACATTACTTCTGTAAGCCTGAAAAATCCATTTAAAGTTCATTTTGGCTGCCTCTGGCGTTCCCAACATACGGCGACTAATGTCTGTATCCTTCATCAACGCTCGAGTACGGCGCATACATGCCTGTATGTCCGGCCTGTATACCGTATATGAGAACTGCCACAAATGCTAGGCTGACAATTCTACACTATGTCCAAACTTCAAAGTGAAAACCCCAGGAGTTCCTAACTTGAACACTAATTGCTGACAGTTTTAAAACATAAACTTATGCCTGATAACCGGAAGTCAAGTTTTGATCTTTTTCCAAACCGGAAGTCAGATATAAACCAGAAAATTTGCATCCCTGCAAATGCATTGAGCCCAGAACAACCAATACCACTTACCACAGAAAACGCTCAAAGGTCACGCCTGTGTAACTGAGAGACTAATCCTTTTCAAGTATGACGTGTAAGCATGAAAGATATTTTGAAGAAACCTGGAGCTGATTTTAGACCAGGAACTATCACCTTTAGTCGAGCCTTCCCGGTGTTCGAAGTTCATCACGTGGTGGTTTGTTTGAACAAACATTTAGAGGATCTATTGCAATGAGAGGGAGGTAGGGAGAAAGTGTGCGAGAGCAAATTGAGGTGCCTTCGGAAAACACACGAGTGATTAGACATAATTGAGGTCCTTTACATAGAAACTGGTTAGAGATTATTGAGGTCCTTTACATAGAAACTGGTTAGAGATTATTGAGGTCCTTTACGTAGAAGCTGGTTAGAGATTATTGAGGTCCTTTACATAGAAACTGGTTAGAGATTATTGAGGTCCTTTACGTAGAAGCTGGTTAGAGATTATTGAGGTCCTTTACATAGAAACTGGTTAGAGATTATTGAGGTCCTTTACATAGAAACTGGTTAGAGATTATTGAGGTCCTTTACATAGAAACTGGTTAGAGATTATTGAGGTCCTTTACATAGAAACTGGTTAGAGATTATTGAGGTCCTTTACATAGAAACTGGTTAGAGATTATTGAGGTCCTTTACATAGAAGCTGGTTAGAGATTATTGAGGTCCTTTACATAGAAGATGGTTAGAGATTATTGAGGTCCTTTACATAGAAACTGGTTAGAGATTATTGAGGTCCTTTACATAGAAGCTGGTTAGAGATTATTGAGGTCCTTTACATAGAAGATGGTTAGAGATTATTGAGGTCCTTTACATAGAAACTGGTTAGAGATTGTTGAGGTCCTTTACATAGAAACTGGGCTATCCATGATGTCGCCGCATGATGCCCGGAGGACAGTCAGTGATCTTATGTAAATAGCGGACGGAAATGTTCTGCTCAGTCCCTGGGCCCGTCGTGTGTTTAGACAGTATCACAGTCCCTGGGCCCGTCGTGTGTTTAGACAGTTTCACAGCACGAGGGCAGATGGCGACGAGAGACATATTACGTGTTCTTCCTCCTCATCAGCTCAAAGCGACCTTGTCTGCGTGGGAGAAGTTTTGTGAATCGAAAACTGTTTGCTAAGTCAATTGTTGTTCTGTCTAGGGATCTTCTGAGTAAGGTATATTGTTTTGGTTCAACATTTCTAATGATTGCTGACGCTTGTAGAGAAGGCATAGGCGCTGTCTTCTTCATTTTAAGTGTAGGGATTCTTGGTGACGTGAAGAAAGGGAACTCTTTTGGTTGTCGTCATTTCTCTTTGTATGGTAACATCATCGTCATCATCATCATCATCATCATCATCATCATCATCATCATCATCATCAGCAGCAGCAGCAGCAGCAGCAGCAGCAGCAGCAGCAGCAGCAGCAGCTGCATTTTCTATTTTTGCAGGTGCTCTTTCTGATATTTTTCTTAGAAAAAGATTTAGATGTTTTTAGCAGGTATAATCATTTTGGAAACAAAATACAAAGGAACTTCAGAAATCAGAATTAACAAGAACTTCATCAAATGGATTCGTGTTATTTTCATTTTAGTTTTATTTGCTTTTCATTTTATTTTTTAATCTTGTATTTCAGCCTTCTTAATAAAAATAACTGTTTGAAACAACTCGAACCACGAATTGCTGACCGTGGGCCATCTGCGGTGTTTCTCTTTTACCCCGCACCAGATAATGTCAAGTTGTTAAAGCGCATGTCTCATCAAAAGGTTATAGCGTGCGCGTTAATTTTCAAAGTATCTACGCAACAGCTGACATTTGGTGATTAGCAAAGCAAATTGAGTGGAGTGAAAGAGAAGCTGTCTGATATCACCAACTTATTCCCCACAGAGACGGACAAGCTTTTAGATTAAATGCCGCTTGGTGGTGGCGTCACGTCCTGAATCACTCCAAACCCAACGACATTTGCCGGGCGAGTTCACTACGGCGCAAACACAATGACCTTCACCTTGTCCATAGAAATCACCACAGATATAGACACGATTGCAGCTTATTCAGTAAGCGCCCCCATACTCGTATACAAAGAAGAAGCGGACGACAATTATGGACAAACTCGGCATGCGACTTGACTGCTCAGAACAATTATCGTTATGAATCATTGCGTTTACCCGAGTTATCGACATTTCTTGGACCGGCACGGTTGGCCTAGTGGTAAGGCGTCCGCCCCGTGATCGGGAGGTCGTGGGTTCGAACCCCGGCCGGGTATTACCTAAGACTTTAAAATTGGCAATCTAGTGGCTGCTCCGCCTGGCGTCTGGCATTATGGGGTTAGTCATAGTGCTAGGACTGGTTGGTCCGGTGTCAGAATAATGTGACTGGGTGAGACATGAAGCCTGAGCTGCGACTTCTGTCTTGTGTGTGGCGCACGTTATATGTCAAAGCAGCACCGCCCCGATATGGCCCTTCATGGTCGGCTGGGCGTTAAACAAACAAACAAACAAAGACATATCTTGGTCCGTTCTCGGTGGTTGAACCTATGGTCTTATTGTCATACGATCTTTGGATGAAAAAGGGGAGCACCAAAATAAAACCCATGCAGCTAGGAATAAACACAGAGAAGAGAATACATGAGAGGGCTGGTAGGTACACCCTAAACTTGCATCGAACATTACTGCAAATTAACGTTCATGTTGCTTCAAAGAGTTACTGTTTGCAGCTACTAACAGTTTCTTCTTCCTGTCAAAGGAACTTAAATAGAACAGAAACACAAGGCTCGTTCATGGAGCGTTAAGTTTAGACAACACATAACACGCGTGGACCTAAAGTTGTTTCTAGTGGACAGACACGTGATTATGAGATAAACACAAGAACTTAGCTGGGTATGCGTTGAATTCAACGTACACCTCTAAATACATTTAGGTCGACGTTCTCGTGACTGTTTCGTTTTTCATAAACTAACCTTTTTTGATGCTTGACTTGGAACGTTAGCATCTATCTGTATACAACTCTCCTGTGTTCACTTTCAAGTGAATAACTATCGTTCTGATATCATTTTAAAGTGAAGCTAAAGAAACCTGGTATCGGCACTGCTGTGCATCTCCTATGATCTCAATGGTATCAAGGCACGGGTCATAGAGATCAATTTAGATCTAGATCTATTTCCGGTTGTGTATTCACACGCCAACGTTCGTTCGTCAAGATGGACGGCGATTTTGATTTGATAAGCGACTTTTTCTTAGAAGACTTCAATGAAGAGGACGAAAATTTAATGGCCGCTGCGCCCAAAAAAAGGAGATTCGAGAAAGTGACTGATGACGATGTGAACGCTCTCATCACCGATACAGAAAACGCCAACACCAAAAGAAAAACTGAACATGTGATACGGCTGATTTCAGATTTCATTCTTCAAACCGAAGAGTTTGCAAAACAGATGAGATCAGCTGATATAGCGAAAATTGAGGATCCAAAACTTGTTGCAAACATTCTTGTCAAGTTTCTTACAACGGTGAAACGCGAAGATGGAGATGAATATGAACCAGGTACGATTCGAGGATTTCTGTCCGCCGTCGATCGGCACATGGCAGCGAACGGAAAAGGCAAGATTTTTTTCAGCAATGATACGCTGTTTGAAAACGTTCGAGCAGTTGCAAAAAGCAAACAAAAAAAGCTGAAATCAGCAGGGAAAGGAAACTTACCTCAAAGAGCGTGTGCACTAACGGACGAAGAGGTGGAAACACTGTGGGACTCTGGTCAGTTGGGAGTGTCCACACCAAGAGCCATAATCAACACCCTGTGGTGGTTGAACTGCCTCCACTTTGGAATGCGGGCAAGAACCGAACATCGCCAGATGTGCTGGTCCGACGTAACTGTTCAGATGGACAGCAGTGGCCACCGCTTCTTGGAATTCAACGAGCGAACCACGAAAACAAGAACAGGGGTCTCCAGGCAGGATGTCAGGGCAAAACCGCGAGCGTATGAAGATGTTGAAAACCCTGAGCGGTGCCCTGTGAAGATCTTCGAGAAATATGCCTATCTTCGCCCTGCAGAAACATGCAGCTCCAACTATCCGTTCTACCTCACATGCGTCCATGATCCGAAACCAGGCAAACAATGGTTTCGTGCAATGCCGATGGGAGTGAACACAATCGGCAGTTTGATGAAAGAAATGGCGGCCGCGTCCGAGATATCTTCCACCACAAGTAAACGAATCTCGGGTACCTCGGCGAGGAAGACGCTGCTACAGAAGCTCAATGATTCTGGAGTTCCCCCAACCCATATAATGGAGAAATCAGGACATAAAAACATTCAGTCTGTACTCAGTTACGCGAAAATGTCCGACAACCAGCAACTGCAAGTTTCCCGAATTCTGTCAACCACGCGCACTTGCACAGTCTCAAAGTTGGGAGCTATGACGTCAACTACTGATGACGCAGATTCCAGTGCCTCGGCCTCAGGCGGAAACACACTCCGCCAGCCAGCAGTGACCTTTGATGCGCCCATTCATGGAGGAGTTTTCAATTTCAATTTCACAATGCCGCAATGAGTTTCTTCTTCGTCTTCAGTTGCAGAGCACCAAATTCCATTCAGGTACATTAAGTTGTGTACGTGTGTGTGGTTGTTTTTTTCTTCTTTTTTTTACTCCTAAGTTGATGAGGCCCAATGACAAGAATCCAAGATAAACTGGAACGAATTTATATTTCAAGCAAAGAAAGTGTTCGTGTTCTTGTTTGTTTCATTGCAATAAATTTGCGTTAATCAACTATGCGTGTTCTCTCTCTCTCTCTCTCTCTCTCTCTCTCTCTCTCTCTCTCTCTCTCTCTCTCTCTCACACACACTCACTCTCTCTCTTTCTCTCTCTAAAAGGTTGAAATGACGTCAAGTGTAGCTAAAGATACGTCACTTCCTGGTTACACAATGGCTGTCGCACAAGTTCTTGATCAAGCAAACTGAACGCGAAAGTGGCTTCTACCGTGATTTCCAGGTTTGCATTGTGTCGGCTCTAATTTTTTCTTTCAAAATCAAAATAAAAGAATCGAAACTTTATTCACGAATACCATTTTGTAAGCCACTAAAACCAAAGACACGCCACACTATTTTCCTTCCACCATTCCTCGATGGAAAAGAGTTCGTGTTGTTTTTGTTTTAATTTTTGTCTTTGTCGTTGATCATTGTATACACAAATTACACAAACGTCATCTTGTGAGGGACCAAAAAATATTGAAACTCTCGGATGATTTTTTTGTGTGGTATCAACCTCGACCTACGGTCTCGGTTGATACCACAAAAAAATCATCCTCAATATTTTTCGGTCCCTCACTCGATGACGTTGTGTAATCTATCTGTATCTGATTCCATTGTACCTGCCTCGGTCTTGGGCACTCTATTTGTTTAATTACGACAAATTTTGGCAGGATCGCCTGATGTGCTTGCAGTAGTATTACGCTCCTATAGTTTACTGTCAGAAATGAGTGTTTGTGTGCGTGCAACGGCGCTACTTGCAGAAACTATGCCAGAACCAATGTTACTTAGAGGGCGTGTATTATTGCATTCCAGAATCAAGATTCCCTTGCAAGAGCATACGATTTTATTTATTTGATAAAGTATTAATCTAATCAGATATAGTGTACGCCTGGGGGATAGTTCAAATCTCTCCACAGCTGGGACGCAATATGTTATTTATACTTTTGCTCGCAGCAGCACTGCGCTATCGTCGAAATGTTATCTTACAATGTAACATAGAGTAAGTGCTAGAAGCGAGGTCTGGTTGCGCCGGTCGCGGTGTAGAAGAGCTGTAGGCGATGGGGGCTGACAGCGCTGTGTTGGTGTCGTTGCAGTGCCCACGGGGATCCAGAACGGACCTTTCGGAGGATTCTCAGACTCTGGCAGCGCGTTCTCCTCGCCTTTCAAGTCGCCCTCCGCCTCCTCGCCCGGCTTCTTCGACCTCGGCCCCAAGAGCGACGTCTACTCTCCCTCCACCACCAACTTCGTCAACGGACCGCAGCAACCCAACCTCAACACCAACAACCTCAACAACAACAACCTCAACAGCAACAACATCAACAACGTCAACAACCCAGTGTCACCGCAACCCGTCCCCACCGCCCCCATCGGCAATACATCGCAGCAGCAGGGTCAAGGTCTAGGTCAAGGTCAAGGCCAAGGTCAGGTTCAAGGTCAGGTGACCCCTCAGCCGGGACCGAACCCCATAGATAACCAGAATCAGTACCCTGATAACCAGAATCGTTACCCGACCAGTCAAACTCAGTATCCACCAAACCAGAACCAGCTTCCGAACAACCAGAATCAGTACCCTCCAAACCAAAACCAGTATCCCCAAAACCAGAACCAGGTACCCCCAACCCAGAACCGGTTTCCCGGCGTGTCACAGCCCCCACCCAACCAGGGAGACCAGCTGCTGGAAGGGTTCTCCTCCTTCCCTGTCCAGGCCTCTATCTTCCAGAACCCGCTTGGGGGCCCGAGTAACGGCGTGGGCACGATCCAGGGAGCCAAGGCGCAGCTCGGGGACCTGTTCTTCCAGGGCTCGGACAAGAACCCGGCGGCCGACCTGCTGGAGACGGGTCTGTTCGGGTCGAAGGAATACGGGGCCGGTAACGGTCAGTACAACCCCTACGAGGACTTTGTGGAGGCCAATAATAACCAGCAGCCTGCTCCGGCTCCCTCAAACTACGACAACGGCGGCAACAGCAACAACTACGACGACTACGGCGGAGACTATGCGGACAGAGATTACAGAGGCGGTGACGGCGGTGCTGGCGGTGGCGGCGGTAACCCCGACTACGGCGCACAAGGTAACAACTACGACAATTACGATGGTCAGGACTACAATGACAGGGGTTCCCCGAGCTCTCAGGGGGGTGGAGGCCCGCCCTACGACTCGTACCCTGCTGGCGATTACGCGGACTATCCTTCACAAGGTGACAGCAGAGACTATCCATCGGGAAGTCAAGACTACCCTTCAGACAGTGGTAAAGATTACCCTTCAGACAGTGGTAGAGATTACCCTTCAGACAGTGGAAGAGATTATCCTACGGATAGCAGGGACTATCCTGCAGGAAACGGTGGAGATTATCCTTCAGGAGGCAACTATCCCATCGAGTATCCAGACAAGGGAGACTACCCCGGCAACAGGGACTACAGCAGTAATGGCGAGGACTATCCCGTGTCCTCGTCCTATGACTCCGACCCCATCCCCTCGCCGTACGACGTAAAGGAAACCCCTCAGACCGAGCCCGCCAAGACCGGGGACCGCTATGGACCAGGAGGCGGGTCTGACTCGTCACAGCCCTACAATGGCATCCTGCCCGGGGAACCGACTGACGGCTACAACCTTCCCGAGGACGACGCGGGCGACAAGAAGGCCGTGACTTACTACGTCAACCCCACCACCCAGAGCGTGTCCACCAACCTGCCAGTCGACCCAAACTCCATCCCGCTTCTTGACTCCGGCGTAATCCCAACACCTGCCGGGTCTTTGGGCTCAGACAATTTGGGACCTTCTCCAAGCTATTCTGCAGACCCTTCACTAGACCCCTCCTACCCTTCACAGGACCCCTCCTACCCTTCCGAGGACCCCTCCTACCCTTCCACACCTCAGCCTGACTCAACCTACGACGAGTTACCCCCCACTGGCTTCTCCGACCTGGAACCATACGCCTACGAAGGAGGGTTCGTGTCTGGCATCTCGGCTGTCGGTGATGGGGGTTTGAACCGTGCACCCACTGTTGCCGGGACCACGTCTTCCCCCGTGGCTGCTTTCGACACACCTCAGCCTATCGCCCTGCCCCCAGAGCTCCAGCGTAGATAGTGTCTGGGTAGGGAACAGGTAGTGAACAGGTAGTGAACAGGCAGTGAACAAGTAGGGTAGTGTTTGGATAGTGTTTGGGTAGAGTAGTGTTTTGATAGTGTTCGGGCAGGGTAGTGTTGGATAGTGTTTGGCTAGAGTAGTGCTTTGATAGTGTTTGGGTAGAGTAGTGTTTGGATAGTGTTTGGGTAGATAGTGTCTGGGTAATGAACAGGTAGGGTAGTGTTTGGATAGTGTCTGGGTAGTGAACAGGTAGAGTAGTGTTTTGATAGTGTTTGGGCAGGGTAGTGTTTGGATAGTGTTTGGGTAGAGTAGTGTTTTGATAGTGTTCGGGCAGGGTAGTGTTGGATAGTGTTTGGCTAGAGTAGTGCTTTGATAGTGTTTGGGTAGGGTAGTGCTTGAATAGTGTTTGGGTAGAGTAATGTTTTGATAGTGTTTGGGTAAAGTAGTGTTTTGATAGTGTTTGGGTAGGGTAGTGTTTGGATAGTGTTTGGGTAAGGTAGTGTTTGGATAGTGTTTGGATAATGAACAGGTAGATAGTGTTTGGGTAGTGTTCGGATAGTCTTTGTGCAGTGATCAGATAAATGGTGTTTGGGTAGTGTTTGGATAATGTTTGGGTAGTGTTTGGATAGTGATCAGATAGATAGTGTTTGGGAAGTGTTTGGGTAGCATTTGGATAGTGATCAGATAGATAGTGTTTGGTATAGTTTGGGTAGTATTTGGATAGTGATCAGACAGATAGTGTTTGGGTAGTGTTTGGGTAGTGGTTGGATAGTGATCAGATGGAAAGTGTTCGGATAGTGATCAGATAGATAGTGTTTGGGTGGTGTTTGGGTAGATAGTGTTCGGATAGTGATCAGATATATAGTGTTTGGGTGGTGTTTGGGTAGTGATCAGATAGAAAGTGTTCGGATAGTGATCAGATAGATAGTGTTTGGGTAGTGATCAGATAGAAAGTGTTCGGATAGTGATCAGATAGATAGTGTTTGGGTAGTGATCAGATAGATAGTGTTCGGATAGTGATCAGATATATAGTGATTGGGTGGTGTTTGGGTAGTGATCAGATAGAAAGTGTTCGGATAGTGATCAGATATATAGTGTTTGGGTGGTGTTTGGGTAGTGATCAGATATATAGTGTTTGGGTGGTGTTTGGGTAGTGATCAGATAGATAGTGTTCGGATAGTGATCGGATATATAGTGTTTGGATAGTGATCGGATAGATAGTTTCTGGGTAGTGTTTTGATAGTGATCGGATAGATAGTGTTTGGGTAGTGTTTGGATTGTGATCAGATAGATAGTGTTTGGATAGTGATCGGATAGATAGTGTTTGGGTAGTGTTTTGGATAGTGATCGAATAGATAGTGTTTGGGTAGTGTTTGGATTGTGATCGGATAGATAGTGTTTGGGTAGTGTTTGGATAGTGATCGGGTAGATATTGTTTGGGTAGTGTTTTGGTAGTGATCGGATAGATAGTGTTTTGGTAGTGTTTGGATAGTGATCAGATAGATAGTGTTTGGGTAGTGTTTGGGTAGTGTTTGGGTAGTGGTTGGATAGTGATCAGATAGAAAGTGTTCGGATAGTGATCAGATAGATAGTGTTTAGGTGGTGTTTGGGTGGTGGTTTGATAGGGATCAGATAGAAAGTGTTCGGATAGTGATCAGATAGATAGTGTTTGGGTAGTGGTTGGATAGTGATCAGATAGAAAGTGTTCGGATTGTGATCAGATAGATAGTGTTTGGGTAGTGTTTGGGTAGTGGTTGGATAGTGATCAGATAGAAAGTGTTCGGATAGTGATCAGATAGATAGTGTTTGGATAGTGATCCGATAGATAGTGTTTGGATAGTGATCAGGTAGATAGTGTTTGGATAGTGATCAGATAGATAGTGTTTGGGTAGTGATCTGATAGATAGTGTTTGGGTAGTGATTTGGTAGTGATTGGATAGATAGTGTTTGTTTAGGGATTAGAGTTAGTTGGGATAGTGAACCAAGTAGAATGAAGAAGACATTTGGTGAAACATGTTGCTGTCATTCAAACACAGCTGGACAGAAAAGCGGACTAACTGAGTGAGAGGAGTGCCTTAAAACGTTCAAGAAAATGAGTGATCGAATCAAATTTAGTTCGGCCATCAGTTTTGGGCAGTGTTTGTTTGTTTTTGTTTATTTTACCTAATACAGGAGTGTTTGTGTTTTGATATAGAATCAGGATCGACAAGAGTCGAAATGATAAGAGATATCATGATAATGATGAAAATGATAACAGAAAGAATTATAATGATTTTCTGAACCAAAATACATGACAAAAGGAGTTCTGGTTTTATTTTAAAGTTGATTCGAAATGTTTAAACATTACTTTCGTGTCAGTGTTGTTTCGATTAGTACAACTCCATTTTAAGGGTGTGTGTCATTGTTCCTATCCTATAAGGATTTTGTTTATGTGTAGTAATCGACTCATGATTCAGTTGTTTAAAGAAAAAAGTTAATGCATTTATATCGACATTCGTTTGAAAAAGAATACGGCCATCTAGTGTGTCATTTTAATTGTGGTAATTTTGAATGTAAATATGATAGGTAACTTTTATACTTTTGACACATGATACACATTTCATAACGATCGTTGTATGTATCATAACGAAGTTACAAATGTACACATTGACGAAATAAGCTTCGTGTCTCGTTGTTTTAGTTTTCGTGAACACTCGTGCATTCTTAGAGGGATTATACTCTTCTAAACATACTACAAACAGCATTCTTAGAGGGATTATACTCTTCTAAACATACTACAAACAGCATTCTTAGAGAGATTATACTCTTCTAAACATACTACAAACAGCATTCTTAGAGGGATTATACTCTTCTAAACATACTACAAACAGCATTCTTAGAGGGATTATACTCTTCTAAACATACTACAAACAGCATTCTTAGAGGGATTATACTCTTCTAAACATACTACAAACAGCATTCTTAGAGGGATTATACTCTTCTAAACATACTACAAACAGGAGAAAATGAAAAGGGAGAGGAACAAGCATGACAATAAAACGATTGCAGTATACCATGAGAACAATGTTTAAATCAAAACATTAACTTCATTGACTTTCTTGACATGGAAGTCACATCCCTTCAAGAAAATAATGGTCACCACACTAATAAAAAAATTCCTGCGCAGCTAAAATTAAAACGTGGGGTGAATTTTGACAACGAGTGTGCATGCTCAGACAATTAAACGATAGTCTTCCAAAGCGCATGCTTACAAAGTTACAATTTTGAAACACCTATGAAGTAGACAAAAAACCACTAAATTATTTTTATAAAGAAATCAGTCACTGGGTTCAAAGCAAATTTAACAAGCAAGAAGGAATAAAGCAAACCACCTTTGACCTTTTATGGAAATTAAAAATGACGCGTTTGACCGTATAACGAAATACATTGCAGCCAAAGAGTGTGTACTAAAGTGGAATTAACGTCTTCGAAACATGCCATGAACATTCAAAACTGCTGACCACAACATTGCAACACTATTGACCGGAATATTGCAACACTACTGACCAGAACACTACAACACTACTGACCAGAACATTACAACACTACTGACCAGAACACTACAACACTACTGACCAGAACATTACAACACTATTGACCAGAACACTACAACACTACTGACCAGAACATTACAAAACTACTGACCAGAACATTACAACACTACTGACCAGAACATTACAACACTACTGACCAGAACATTACAACACTACTGACCAGAATATTACAACACTACTGACCAGAACACTACAACACTGCTGACCAGAACATTGCAACACTACTGACCAGAACACTACAACACTACTGACCAGAACATTACAACACTACTGACCAGAACACTACAACACTGCTGACCAGAACACTACAACACTACTGACCAGAACATTACAACACTACTGACCAGAACACTACAACACTGCTGACCAGAACACTACAACACTACTGACCAGAACATTACAACACTACTGACCAGAACACTACAACACTGCTGACCAGAACACTACAACACTACTGACCAGAACACTACAACACTGCTGACCAGAACACTACAACACTACTGACCAGAACATTACAACACTACTGACCAGAACACTACAACACTATTGACCAGGTACTATGGTACCTGCAAACATGTATGCTGTTAATCCCCACTGAAAGAATGCACTGAGCGCTGTCAAAGAACGTCAACAGAATGATTTTCCCTCAGAAACCACTCCCAAAACGGCACCAACAGTCTCTGGTCGGAATCAAGGGTTGTATTGCCGTACACAAACCCAAATTTTAATATAGAACCCCGTTTCCTCAACAGATTTAGCCTGTTTGCCAAATACAGTTTTCTATCAATCAATAGGATGCTTATATAGCGCGTATTCCGTGCTTACAGTTCTAAGCGCTTGTCGAAGAGTTGTCAACACAGGACTAACAGAGAAACTAACATCTACAGATGGACACGAACCCTATCACACACTAGCAAACCCTGATAAACATACAACAAACAACTGTTTAACAACAATGTACACATCAATAGCTAGATCCAAACAAAATAGTATTAAGCACAAAAAAACACACCTCTCACAGAGCACAGCACAAGAATGTCTTTTGGGGCACAACACATCACGTCGAACATGAAAGTCACAGCCAGCTACGGGTAGAACTGAGTCTTCAACCTACTCTTGAACGCGTCAAGAGAGGGGCTCTGGCGAAGCTCAAACGGCAGGGAGTTCCAGACGGAGGGGCCCGCGGAGGGGAATGCACGCTGACCAGCAGATGCGAGTTTCGAGCGAAGGATGTGAAGGCGGAGTGGGTCAGCAGCAGAACGAAGGGGACGGTCAGAGGGCTGGGTGTACAGGTCCAGGGAGGATTGAAGGTACTCGGGAGCAGAGTCGTTGAGACACTTGTAGACCAGAGTGGACAGTTTGTGGGAGATTCGGGTGTTGACAGGGAGAGAGTGCAAGGAACAAAGTAGGGGGGATGGGGGGGGGGGGGGAATGTGGTCTCGCTTCGTCTTCCTCAACGTCAGCCTGGCAGCAGCGTTCTGGACTCGTTGTAGGCCATGAATGGATGATACGAGGCGGGTTGCTCAGAAAGAAACACACACACACACACACACACACACACACACACACACACACACACACACACACACACACACACACACACACACACACACAAAGAATGAACGAAGTAAAAAACGAACGAACGAACGAACGATCAAACTAACAAACAAACAAACCAACAAGCAAGCAAACAAACGAACACAAAAACAACAACAACAAAACATAACAAATAAGCAACAAACATACAACCACACAAACTAAAAACAAAAACAAACAAACAAACACAATAAAAGGGACCAAACAGAAAAACAAACAAACAAACAAACAAACAAACAAACAAGCAAGAAAACAAACAAAACAAAGAAAGAAGCAAACCTCATCATAAACCTTCCCTAACATTAACCAGGACAGTATTAGCACAGTGGTTTGACAGGTTTGCTCTACAAAGTCAAGCACTGGGAAGTAATGTGTGGCGGCCCTTGAGAGCGACACACAGCGCGAAAAGAAGACCTTGCCAAGGAGACGGATTTGATGGCCCGTGAGATACGATGTCATTTGGATTAAACCAAAGCAACACTGACATTTCAGAGGGGCCTTGCAACAAAACCCAATCGATAAGAGAAACTTAACTTTGAAAACAAATTTGTGTGACACAAAGAACAGACACCTTTGGCTGAGAGATTCTGATTCCAGCAGAAATTAACTTTCGTTATCATTTTGAACTTTCGAAATGACATCGAAAAAAAACAAATAACAAAAATCAATTTTTTTCATTTTTCGTGAAAGTTTTCAGCAATTTTTCTGAAGAATTTCAATTAAAAAAGCCTCCCCCGTCCTCAAACATACACAAACGCACGTACGCACGCACGCACGCACGCACGCACGCACGCACGCACGCACGCACACACTCACTCACACACACACAACACACACACACACTCACTCACACACACACACACACACACACACACACACACACACACACACACACGTGGACATCTATGTACAACGAAACAGGAGAAATCGACCGAGCAGCCGAAGGAAGGAAGGACGAAGTAAACAAACAAACAAACAAGCAAATGTCGATAACGTGATTTGTAAAACTGAAATGATTCTGACGTCATCGAAAATTTTACCCAGAATTCACCACTTTCGTACTCTCGCGGACGTTCCAGATACAATGGCCGCCAGATCGGAACGCAAAAACGCTTCGCTTCAGCCACGAAATTCGTCGGATTATGGCCTAAACGATTCCGAAATAAACTAAACCCTGTGAGGGAAGGTGAGAAAACAATTTCCTACGGCATGCATATGTCTGATTAACCTAAGTCACGCCAAAACGCAAATAAACGCGTTTTTGACACCAAAAATAGCCTGTTGGGGTCCTTTAAGAAATAACCCTGACTAAATTTGAAGAGTGCTGCGCTCTCTTTCCGGAAATACTTTGTAGTTTCTTAAGAATGTTCGCCTAAAATATTCTTCTTATAGGATTAGACGGTCTACAGTCCTGGAAGTTTTCGCGTGGAAAATTGCGTAAACCCAAAAATAATGCCACAGGAAAGCCTTTTTCTTCACAACGGGAGTTTTTTTTATAAGCACGGATTTGATCAGATCTTGGCGTTTCCAGTGTGTACTCGACGTGTAGGCATCCCGGGATAACATGACTTTATAATAGTTAGAAGGGCGTGTTTTAATGTGTGTGTGTGTGTGTGTGTGTGTGTGTGTGTGTCAGTGTGTGTGTCAGTGTGTGTGTGTGTGTCAGTGTGTGTGTGTGTGTGTGTGTGTGGAGATTCAGAGAAAACTGCTGTACCGATCTTCATGAAATTTCACATGAGAGTTTCTGGGTATGATATTCCCAGATTGTTTTCCTTTTTGTCGATAAATGTCTTTGATGACGTCATATTCGGCTTTTTGTGAAAATTGAGACAGCACTGTCAAGCCCTCATTTTTCAATCAAATTGATTGACATTTTGGTCAAACAATTTTCGACAAAGTCCGGACTATGGGATTTAATTTTAGCTCGGCAGCGTGAAAATTGGTTAATTAGTTTGCTCATTAAAGTTGTCGTTAAAATCGAATTTTCACTAACAGATTAAAAAATATTTGCGTCGTATCCTCAATTTCTCCTGAATTCACAAACATATACATATATATCATGTTTAATTTAAAAATGTGCTCAGAATTACAGAAAATAGGTTAGGTAAGACTGCGTTTGCAAGCTACGGGCGGAGACGAGCGTGACCCGTCTCGGTCTTTGGGTGTGGTTAGTCGAGACTATCTTGAATATAGTCTCGGCGATGAGTGTTTGTTGGTGTTAATCTTTTACTTAGATGCCGACAGCTTGACTCAATGTTTTTATATCGCTTCACGCGACTTGTTTCTTCTTACGTTTTGAAGCCAGAGCTTTAGCATTTCACATTATGTGTACTCCATATACAACCACACAAACAAAAAGCCCTACCATTTTCTGTCAACGTTTCTGAAGCTAGAAGCAGCCAAACTACCAAGTACTCACACCCAGTATGCTCGTAGCAGCGGTAGTGGGTGTAGTAGTTTTCCGACCCCGTCAGGTAGCCGTAGTAAGAATCGAACCCGCGGCTGGTAGGCAGGTACTCGTGTTTGTAGAACCCCATGTGCCACTTGCCCGCCATGTGAGTCGAGTAGCCGGCTTCCCTCAGCTTGTCGGGCAGCGTGGGGCTGTCCCGGGCCAGATAAGGCCATGCTGCAGACCTAAGCCACACAGGATCACACACTAAATACTTGGGCGGGGACGTAGCTCAGTTGGTAGCGCGCTGGCTTTGTAGCCAGTTGGTCGCTATCAGCGTGGGTTCGATCCCCACGTTCGGCGAGAGATTTATTTCTCGGAGTCAACTTTGTGCAGACTCTCTTCGGTGTCCGAACACCCCCGTGTGCACACATGCGCACGAAAAAGATCCCACGTTCACAGCGAAAGTCTCAGGGC
>NC_090247.1:76131983-76136983 GCF_037325665.1 Littorina saxatilis
CCACCGGTCAACAGTGCAATCAGTAGTGCCACATGTCTCGCACCGTCACAGTGACCACCGCTCAACAGTGCAGTCAGTAGTGCCACATGTCTCACACCGTCACAGTGACCACCGGTCAACAGTGCAGTCAGTAGTGCCACATGTCTCACACCGTCACAGTGACCACCGGTCAACAGTGCAGTCAGTAGTGCCACATGTCTCGCACCGTCACAGTGACCACCGGTCAACATTGCAGTCAGTAGTGCCACATGTCTCGCGCCGTCACAGTGACTACCGGTCAACAGTGCAGTCAGTAGTGCCACATGTCTCACACCGTCACAGTGACCACCGGTCAACAGTGCAGTCAGTAGTGCCACATGTCTCGCACCGTCACAGTGACCACCGGTCAACAGTGCAGTCAGTAGTGCCACATGTCTCGCACCGTCACAGTGACCACCGGTCAACAGTGCAGTCAGTAGTGCCACATGTCTCACGCCGTCACAGTGACCATCGGTCAACAGTGCAGTCAGTAGTGCCACATGTCTCGCACCGTCACAGTGACCACCGGTCAACAGTGCAGTCAGTAGTGCCACATGTCTCGCGCCGTCACAGTGACCACCGGTCAACAGTGCAGTCAGTAGTGCCACATGTCTCGCACCGTCACAGTGACCACCGGTCAACAGTGCAGTCAGTAGTGCCACATGTCTCGCACCGTCATAGTGACCACCGGTCAACAGTACAGTCAGTAGTGCCACATGTCTCGCGCAGTCACAGTGACCACCGGTCAACATTGCAGTCAGTAGTGCCACATGTCTCGCGCCGTCACAGTGACCACCGGTCAACAGTACAGTCAGTAGTGCCACATGTCTCGCGCCGTCACAGTGACCACCGGTCAACAGTGCAGTCAGTAGTGCCACATGTCTCACGCCGTCACAGTGACCACCGGTCTACAGTACAGTCAGTAGTGCCACATGTCTCGCACCGTCACAGTGACCACCGGTCAACAGTACAGTCAGTAGTGCCACATGTCTCGCGCTGTCACAGTGACTACCGGTCAACAGTGCAGTCAGTAGTGCCATCAGCAGTGTGGTCATTACACTGTCAACCACGCTTGTCAGCAGCTCCAACTTCATTTTCCTGTCACTCAACCCGATCGGTCTCATTCCACACGTTGCTTTCAACAATTCAGGGAGTGTCGATGCATGCGTAACTAGGCTCACGTCCTAAAGTTGTTTCAGCAATTCAGGGAGTGTCGATGCATGCGTCTTTAGGACAGTTGAAACTAGGCTCACGTCCTAAAGTTGTTTCAGCAATTCAGGGAGTCTCAATATATTCCAGTTGAGGAAAGTTCAAACTAAACTGAAGTCTCAGCAGTTTAGGGAGTTTTATACCCACACGCAGCGCGTTGTACACTACGCACAGAATGCCAGGCGTTTAAATACAGAACGGTGGACAACTGGGTGGCCACGAACTGCAAACATCACGTGAACATGATTGTGGGTGGGTCAAGATCTATAGCTCTTGACCTCGTGCTCATAATTATTGGTATTTTACATCATTTGTGAACCGCACTGAGGTGGAATCCAGTGACACTGTTGGTGCTCATTGTATCATAACCAGACCGTCATTCTAGTCCGCCTTGTTGCAATGCGTTCGTCTTAACCTTGGCACAGTACGAAGTGAACGTATTTTCTCAAAGATAGCGGTATATGGGAAGATAAGTACACAGAACAGAACGTACTAGCTATTCATGAATTCACGACATGCAGTTCGATGTCCCAGCATTCCACAAACAAACAGACAGACAGACAGACAGACAAACAGACAAACGGCTTGACGGGCGATCAAAAAGATAGACAAACAGAATAGGACAGGTGGATGGACAGACGGACAGAAAGACTCTCTCTCTCTATCGAACACACACACACACACACACACAAACGCACACACACACACACACACACACACACACACACACACACACACGCACACACACACACACACACGCACACACACACACACACACATTAAAACACGCCCTTCAAACAATTATTATCCCGGGATGCCTACAGGTCGAGTACCTACTGGAAACGCCAAGATCTGATCAAATCCGAGCTTATGAAAAACTCCCGCTGTGAAGAAAAAGGCTTTCCTGTGGCATTATTTTTGGGTTTACGCAATTTTCCACGCGAAAACTTCCAGGACTGTAGACCGTCTAATCATATAAGAAGTCTATTTTAGGCGAAAATTCTTAAGAAACTACAAAGTATTTCCGCAAAGAGCGTGCAGCACCCTTCAGTCAGGGTTATTTCTTAAGCTCCAGTCTATGTTGTGTGCGTAATCGCATTATTTTTTTATCTTTAGATAGATAGGGGTTAACATATGTCTTCTTCTAATATAGGGAAGAGTACAGGGAGGGGGAGGGAGGGGGGAGAAGGATTTAAAAGGAGACCGTCCTATTACTTTCTATGGCAATGACATTACTGATCGACAGACAAGACAAGAAAACCGTCACACACACACACACACACAGAAACACACACACACACATACTCACACACCCACGCACACACACACATATACACACACACACTCTCACACACACAAACACACACACTCACACACACACACACACACACACACACGTACACCCTCGCTCGTACTCAAGCGTTCGCGCACCACGCCGTCACAATGCAGAACGCTCTCGTCTCTTGTCTCTACTTTCTACCCCCCCCCCCCCCCCCCGTCAACCCGCATTTTGCCATTGAGGCCTTTGTTTCATTTACATTAGCGGATGTGTCATCCTGTCTTATTGCTTTTCTCTCTTTCCAAAGTCTGTGCAATCGACGCAAAAAATACGTTAACATTGCGGCACGCATTTCTCTCCGCGCCTATATATAATAAACATTGTTTTTACTTTGGTTATGTCGATACCATACTTCAGTAAGACCAACATTTAGAGCGATAGGAAGCAAGCGTGCTTATGAACACATTCTAGGGACATAGAGCAAACTGCATAGTTACTATCGCACAATTTCAATCCATAAAAATCGAGATGCTTGATAGAGAGTTGAGAGACAACCAGGCCTCAGTCACACTATTGTCGGTAATTCTGTGGAAATATATCATCCTACCTTTGGCCTCGTATGTCAATCACAGGCTAATTTATATTGATGGAAAATGACTGCGAGATCGACAGGCGGAGACGGGGAGGGTCGGGGGTTGGACAAAGGGGACAGGCTGGAGGTGACACAACTTCATTTAATAACTCGTGACGCACAATGGTTTGTCGAGCCCAGATATGCACGGATCAAGTGTGACCCCGTTGACGAGGCAATGGACAATGTCGGTTGAAGCGGTTGAGGGGTTGACGAGGATCAGCGCACTTGATGAGAAGTAGAGTAGGAGTGGGGGAGGTAGAGTACAGGGATGGGGGAGGTAGAGTACAGGGATGGGGGAGGTAGAGTACAGGGATGGGGGAGGTAGAGTACAGGGATGGGGGAGGTAGAGTACAGGGATAGGGGAGGTAGAGTACAGGGATGGGGGAGGTAGAGTACAGGGATGGGGGAGGTAGAGTACAGGGATGGGGGAGGTAGAGTACAGGGATGGGGGAGGTAGAGTACAGGGATGGGGGAGGTACAGTACAGGGATGGGGGAGGTACAGTACAGGGATGGGGGAGGTAGAGTACAGGGATGGGGGAGGTAGAGTACAGGGATGGGGGAGGTAGAGTACAGGGATGGGGGAGGTAGAGTACAGGGATGGGGGAGGTAGAGTACAGAGATGGGGGAGTAGAGTACAGGGATGGGGGAGGTAGAGTAAAGGGATGGGGGTGCTAGTGAAGGGTCAAGGAGAGCGGCACACGGTAACACAAACTTCAGTCACGATGTCGTCGGTTCTCCAGAAGAAATGACATTACACAGATATGACGATAATGCTGTTTTGCTTAAAAGTATTTTTCACCGATGTCAAAAGACGACGGCAATGGGTGGGGGAGAGAAGGATTGGAGATGTTGCGTGGGTGGAGGGTGGCGCTGGTTGTGTAAAGCCGTGGTGGCGGTGGTGGTGTAAAGCCATGGTGGCGGTGGTGGTGTAAAGCCGTGGTGGCGGTGGTGGTGTAAAGCCATGGTGGCGGTGGTGGTGTAAAGCCATGGTGGCGGTGGTGGTGTAAAGCCATGGTGGCGGTGGTGGTGTAAAGCCATGGTGGCGGTGGTGGTGTAAAGCCATGGTGGCGGTGGTGGTGTAAAGCCATGGTGGCGGTGGTAGGGGTGGGTGTGGGGGTAAGGGGGTAGCAGCAGTTGGTTGTCCACCTCCAAGTCCTAACAGCAGACCAGACCAGCAAGTCACTTATACAACTGACATGGAGGATAGGGTCTTGAGTGGGCTGGTAGCTATCTGTCTTGGCGAGGAAAAACATACCCCGCAGCAGGTTCTGCAAGCGTGCTCCATCCTTGCCCCCCTGCGCGACCCCGGATTCAAAACTGTGGGGAACTGTGGGAGACCAGAGTCGAACTTGCCAGTTCGGCATAACGTCAGCAACTATGAGTTACGCAACCGTCGAACGCTGAAGAAGAAGAAGAAGAAGAAGAAGAAGAAGAAGAAGAAAGTTATCTATCTTCAGTCTCAATACGATCCGTGATCCTCCCCACTGTGCCTTGCCTTAGCGTGTGGACTTTCCTTCTCCTCAAGATGTCGAGAAGATGACTGAATGCATTCGGACCAGAACGCCCGGTCGGTTGGGAGAACGGCACACTTTGGGATGGATATTATTGGTGGGGTCAACTGGGGGAAAGGGGATGGATATTATTGGTGGGGTCAACTGGGGGAAAGGGGATGGATATTATTGGTGGGGTCAACTGGGGGAAAGGGGATGGATATTATTGGTGGGGTCAACTGGGGGAAAGGGGATGGATATTATTGGTGGGGTCAACTGGGGGAAAGGGGATGGATATTATTGGTGGGGTCAACTGGGGGAAAGGGGATGGATATTATTGGTGGGGTCAACTGGGGGGGGGAAAGGGGA
>NC_090247.1:76146983-76159483 GCF_037325665.1 Littorina saxatilis
CACACTAGAGCTTGTACCAAAGCGCCAGTGGATTGAAGTATCCTACTCCTTTAGCTTAACTGTAGTCTTACTACCACTTAGAAAACACCATATGTATTAGTGAAGAGTAGTACTGTAGTAACACTATCGTAAAGATAGCGGGGTAGGATACTTCGATCGACCGGCGCTTTGAAAAAAGCTCCTGTTCACCTTCATTACCGCCCCCAACAACAACCCCCCCTCCCCGTGCAACCTTCTCTCTATTTGCTTATAAATCACCTTTACGTACAAACTCAGTCCTCTTCAACTTATGAATAATGCTGATTTACACTGCTTTTGCAAGTGAAGAGAGAGTGAGTGTATTACTGTATAGTTTCCAACGACAACTTTTTCGTTTCCTGACTGCTGTCTGACCGCCGCCCCCAACATACACACACACAGATACAACCCCCGCCCCCAACATACACACACACAGATACAACCCCCGCCCCCAACATACACACACACAGATACAACCCCCGCCCCCAATATACACACACACAGATACAACCCCCGCCCCCAACATACACACACAGATACAACCCCCGCCCCCAACATACACACACAAATACAACTCCCGCCCCCAACACACACACACAGATACAACCCCTGCCCCCAACACACACACACAGAGATACAACCCCCACCCCCAACATACACACACAGATACAACCCCCGCCCCCAACATACACACACACATATACAACCCCCGCCCTCAACATACACACACACATATACAACCCCCGCCCCCACATACACACACACTGATACAACCCCCGCCCCCAACATACACACACACACAGATACAACCCCTGCCCCCTAGCTACCCCTTCGCATTTGTCACCGATGCTGATTGACACATTAGGGATAGCGAGAGAGTTAGTGTTGTCTCCAACAAACCAATTCCCCTCCAACACCCATGACCATCAACACAATCATACCTCCCTCAACGAGCAACCTGGCTCATTTCTGCGTCGGTCTTAATTGATATGCAAACTAAATTCAGCACTTAATTTCCGCTATGCATAGAACACAACCATGTTGTTTATTTTCTGTATGTGTGCAGATTCCCATGCATATTAGCGGAAATTGCTATTTTCGAGTTTTTGTTTGTTAGTTTTTTTGTTCTTGCCATTTGACGTCACAAAAACCTCTACGTCACCGACGACTGGTTCCGGTCGCCTGCTACACGCACCATTTTTGTTGTTGCCTCAGTTCCGTGGAAGTCTTTGACAGCTGTGTTTTGTTGTTTTTGTTGTTGTTGTGCGGAATGTATTTTTGTGCTGGCAGTTAAAGGTGCATACCTGCGAGCCATCACGTTCCCCAACACTCATCTGACACGGGATGACAGCATTCTTCAACAGACGTCAACAATCATCCCTGTTTTTCATGCAGATTGTTTTGTTGTTGTTGTTGTTGTTGTTGTTATTCAATATATTTTGAAAGTAACCCCTCTGTCAATTTGAAAAGTTAATTCAGTCCCTGCCCTTGCCTACTCATCCCCCGCCCCCCCTTAAACAAAATAAATGGTAAAAAAACAACAACCATCAAAAACAAATTAAAAACTCTCCAAATGAAGCCGTCTTAATCGGAAAGCATACGACAAATATCTCTGGTAAGGAGCATGTTGATGCAGGCGGAAGGGAGGGTACCTTTGTACTAGGTATTTCCCTTGTTGCTTCTGTTGTTGATGTGTCGTTTGATAACCTCACACGGTGGCGCTGGCGGATGTTCTTTGGATTTTTTTCTATTTTTCTGCTGCTTGCACGCACTGTTAATGAGTCTTCATTGTGGTAGTCATGTCCTTTGCTTTTTGCTTTTCGAATGTTTTTTGGTTGTTTTCCTTTTTTTCTTTCCTTGAGAGCAGAGATTTTGCTCTCCTTTGAATGTTCCGGTCCCGTCTTTTCCGGTGTGTTCTTTATTTCTATTGACCTTATCCGCCTTCGTTTCGTTATTCTTTGTTTTAATGGTTGTTGTTCTTTTTCGTTCTACAAATGTTTTGTTTTTTTAATCCCTAACTATGGAAAAATGTGTCTTTATCCTGCCTTTTAAGAAACCCATCTCATAAGAAAAAAAGGTAAAAATAAGGAGATTGTTTGCAAACCGGAAGAGTCCGTGTCTGAAAGTGAAATGGATGTTTGTGAAACTTGCATTTGAACAGTTCGTCTATACAGGCTGCTACTAACGTAAAGTACGTCTTTCATCCTTTGTTTAAAGACTGACAGGCTATATAACATTATTGTTAACACCCATTTTAATCTTTGTATCTTCATATATCTGTTTGCATTTTGTTATTTTTGTTTATTTTGTTGGTGTTTGCTGTTTTATATGTGATGTCTCACGAGGCCCCCTCTTTATCACAAAAGACAGACATACAGACAAACACTTGCACGCACGCATGCACGCACGAAAACAGGCAAGCACGCACGCGCAAACACACACACACACACACACACACACACAAACACGCACGCACGCACGCTTGCACGCACACGCGCACTCACGCACGCCCCCACCCACACACGCAAGCACGCACACACGCACGCACGCACGCAAACACACACACACACACACACACACACACACACACACACGCACACACTGTTCAAGGGGTCAAACTGA
This sequence comes from Littorina saxatilis, assembly GCF_037325665.1. Classification (NCBI taxonomy): domain Eukaryota; kingdom Metazoa; phylum Mollusca; class Gastropoda; order Littorinimorpha; family Littorinidae; genus Littorina; species Littorina saxatilis. The sequence continues at coordinate 76,149,624 of NC_090247.1, forward strand.
ACCGGTCTGTCTAGCACCTTTTGTCATCCGGCTGAACTGACCATTCAGTGAAACAGGAGTCCAAACACTACTGCTTCGCCACTGGGAAATTATGTTGAACAAGAAAAGTACTTAAACTTGTTAAAAGGCAATTTACTTCGTACGTGACCATGCCCAATTTTAAGCAGCGAGAGTGTGGTTATTCTGCAACCTCACCTACCCCCCCCCCCCCCCAAAAAAAAAAAAAAAAAAAAAAAAAGAAACCACACGTGTGCGAACTCGAGCAGTAAGACGGTTTTCAAGAACGAAACCCCTCCCCCACGCATATGCTGACATGCATTAACATGTTCGTGCGCAAATGTCATGCATCCGCTGCATACAAAATGCATGCGCATGCCGCAATCGTTCAAAGTATATTTGATAGATTGCATGGGTTTACAAGAACCCATTGTAATCAATGTTTCATTCGGAAGCTTTTTGCCTGTATTTTTCTTTGTTTTTTTCTCAATAAAAATAAACTTTTTTATGTTTGCCTTCTGCGGTTATGCAGAAGGCATCGAATTTTATCAATATTGTTAACAGCTATCGTGTTTTTGGCTCACGTAAGTGCAGCCTATGCGATCGTAACTTTGTCTGTCTGTGCGTGTGTGCGTGTGTGCGTGTGTATGTCTGTGGTAGAAACTTTAACATTTGAAGACGTCACATTATGGCGTAAGAGGGTTAGACGTCACGCGAAGGAATTACTGAAAGTCTCGGTCATTGTTATTTTGAGCGGGCCGAGACTAGTTGGCAGTCGTGTCCCTGTAAGTTACAGGCTACATGTACCATGCAGACAGACAGATCTAGATCTAGTGTCTCGCTTTTTTGCACAGTGTCACCTATGCTTACTCTGTGTGTGTGTGTGTGTGTGTGTGTGTATGTGTGTGTGTGTGGGTGTGTGTGTGTGCGTGCGTGCGTGTGTGTGTGTGTGTGTGTGTGTCGAGACCTATCGCTACACTAACAAGAGGCGAAGCCTTCAAGGCTCACGTAAGAAATCGACAAACAGTAACACAAACTCAATCACTTCGTCACACACACACACACACACACACACACACACACACACACACACACACACACACACACACACACACACACACACACACACACACACACACACACACACACACACACACACACACACCAAACATCCACGGCAGCAAAACCTCTCTATCGAAAACACACTGTTGCGTAGGTAGTATTCATTTCTCCCCATACCTATTTTGATGACGTCAATACAATTACCATAACACATGTCACGTAATCCTTGCCAAAACACACCAACGTACCAGACAGCTAGGCCTTGCAATTCGGAAAGGGCAGACAGGCCCTGTTGATCTTGTACGCCTTTTCCAACTGATAATGTTACGTTTGTTGATCCAGTAGATATCATCCCACGTGCTTTGAAAGCACTTTAGCTGGTATGACTGTTGGCTTGCTATAAATGTGGTCGATCGTGGCTGAATGGGTCTAATTCGTGAAGAAGGGGGTGCGTTTTGCATTTTTCCTGGAAGTGCTGTTACTGCTATCAGGAAAAGATACATAGCTAGTTCGAGTGCGGTCAGTTCTGTTGTCCCAACAAACATAATCTACTGTATTTGTGCTTATGATATCTACCCAGAAAATAAAAACTATTTAAAAATTTGAAGAAGTTGCTCTGTTGTTGCATCGCGGGACCTTTTTAGAGTAAAATAAAGCATACCGTAAAGTTCAATCTTTATTTGTGTGGAAGATGAATCTGTCTCAAAAACTACATGTTTAATTTATCAAAATAAGTCGCCCAAAACGTCCATTTTGACCCATAATTGATTCAGATATCACTTTCAAGGAGCAACAACAATTGTTTTGATGATCATTGTTAAAAACCTTGAAACAAAACTTGAAAAGCTGTCAAAGAAACAAAACTTATATGAGTGTTGTCTCTTCACTACAAGGAGAGGCACCTTCAGACAAAGTACTCTATCAGTAGCGAAACAGACCCCCTCTGATCTACTGTGAGATGAAAACACATCCGTACTCTATCAGTAGCAAAACAGACCCCCTCTGATCTACTGTGAGATGGAAACACATCCTTACTCTATCAGTAGCGAAACAGACCCCCTCTGATCTACTGTGAGATGAAAACACATCCGTACTCTATCAGTAGCAAAACAGACCCCCTCTGATCTACTGTGAGATGGAAACACATCCTTACTCTATCAGTAGCGAAACAGACCCCCTCTGATCTACTGTGAGATGAAAACACATCCGTACTCTATCAGTAGCGAAACAGACCCCCTCTGATCTACTGTGAGATGGAAACACATCCGTACTCTATCAGTAGCAAAACAGACCCCCTCTGATCTACTGTGAGATGGAAACACATCCGTACTCTATCAGTAGCGAAACAGACCCCCTCTGATCTACTGTGAGATGGAAACACATCCGTACTCTATCAGTAGCAAAACAGACCCCCTCTGATCTACCGTGAGATGGAAACACATCCTTACTCTATCAGTAGCGAAACAGACCCCCTCTGATCTACTGTGAGATGGAAACACATCCGTACTCTATCAGTAGCGAAACAGACCCCCTCTGATGTACTGTGAGATGGAAACACATCCGTACTCTATCAGTAGCGAAACAGACCCCCTCTGATCTACTGTGAGATGGAAACACATCCGTATTCTATCAGTAGCGAAACAGACCCCCTCTGATCTACTGTGAGATGGAAACACATCCTTATTCTATCAGTAGCGAAACAGACCCCCTCTGATCTACTGTGAGATGAAAACACATCCGTACTCTATCAATAGCGAAACAGACCCCCTCTGATCTACTGTGAGATGGAAACACATCCTTACTCTATCAGTAGCGAAACAGACCCCCTCTGATCTACTGTGAGATGAAAACACATCCGTACTCTATCAGTAGCGAAACAGACCCCCTCTGATGTACTGTGAGATGGAAACACATCCTTACTCTATCAGTAGCGAAACAGACCCCCTCTGATCTACTGTGAGATGGAAACACATCCTTACTCTATCAGTAGCGAAACAGACCCCCTCTGATCTACTGTGAGATGGAAACACATCCTTACTCTATCAGTAGCGAAACAGACCCCCTCTGATCTACTGTGAGATGGAAACACATCCTTACTCTATCAGTAGCGAAACAGACCCCCTCTGATCTACTGTGAGATATAAACACATCCTTACTCTATCAGTAGCGAAACAGACCCCCTCTGATCTACCGTGAGATGGAAACACATCCTTACTCTATCAGTAGCGAAACAGACCCCCTCTGATCTACTGTGAGATGAAAACACATCCGTACTCTATCAGTAGCGAAACAGACCCCCTCTGATCTACCTTGAGATGGAAACACATCTGTACTCTATCAGTAGCGAAACAGACCCCCTCTGATCTACTGTGAGATGGAAACACATCCGTACTCTATCAGTAGCGAAACAGACCCCCTCTGATCTACCTTGAGATGGAAACACATCCGTACTCTATCAGTAGCGAAACAGACCCCCTCTGATCTACCTTGAGATGGAAACACATCCGTACTCTATCAGTAGCGAAACAGACCCCCTCTGATCTACTGTGAGATGGAAACACATCCGTACTCTATCAGTAGCGAAACAGACCCCCTCTGATCTACCTTGAGATGGAAACACATCCTTACTCTATCAGTAGCGAAACAGACCCCCTCTGATCTACTGTGAGATGAAAACACATCCGTACTCTATCAGTAGCGAAACAGACCCCCTCTGATCTACTGTGAGATGGAAACACATCCGTACTCTATCAGTAGCGAAACAGACCCCCTCTGATCTACTGTGAGATGGAAACACATCCGTACTCTATCAGTAGCGAAACAGACCCCCTCTGATCTACTGTGAGATGGAAACACATCCGTCATTTGACTGCTAATGTTCTGTGTGTTGCTCTACCAGATCATACCTCTCGTTCAGCAACACGCCATTAAAGCCTCTGTTTTCCCAGGAGATTACATCTCCCACCCACTCAAAACACGCTGGGCCATCTGGCTGTTTACACGTACCCAACTTTTACTGTGAACCATTTACATCGCGAGACATCCATCTTTTTAGACTCGTACATGTTGCCCCTTTGACACGTGGCTGCTTTCTGAACAGAGCGGGTGTATTTTGCTGAATTAATTTCGCAACTGAAACCCACGTCAATCCACTTTAATCAATGCGGCGCTACATTCCACAGTGCGCTAACTTCATTGCCGGCGTGGGGATACATTATAAAAAACAACTATCCGAGCCAAACACTCTAACTCTGCGGAGATAACATTTCCATTAACATACAGCCAGACAGTTCATCTTTGTTACGTGTCAAAAGGAAAGACCAGCGCAACCCGTCTCGGTCTCCTGTGTTCGGCTAGCCAAGCTGTACTAGTCTCGGTGATGACTGATTCGGTATTTTCGGTGTAGATGCATTAGTTTCAGGCTGAAAGGTTGACTGAATGTGTTAATATCGCTTCACTTCGCTGTCGCATGTTTCATTTTTGCAATCAGCAGATGCTGATAATATGAGCTACGCCAACACAGAAATAGCATTTATTACAAACGGGCGCAGCAGTTCATAGTTTACGAAAGGGAAATATAATGTAAGAAAAAAGAGCATGATGAAAGTAACATTAAAGCGCATGACTGAGACATGGGGCGAAGAATATGATTGAAAACACGATTGTGGTTTTCTTCAGGGTTGTTCAAGTGGACGTCCTGACTACATCCCTTGTGACCAGGACATGTGCATTGTCCAAACACTGCCCGCGTTATGGTCAAGATTTGGACTTAAGGGTTTGAGGATGGACATAACCTCAGTCACCGCGGCCTGACGTGTTCCCCAGACCCTATGGTTTTCTAGGTTTCCACAGCCTCGGGCTCCCACAGTAAACAGATTGTTGAGGCAGCAAGAAGCCATGCAATGACTGCATGGCCAGACATCCAGGCTCCAAGGGTCATATCTTTTCACTACCCAGGCTTTCTATGCCGCTGATAATATTTTGTGCGTGCTTTAGGTAAAACAACAATTTCTGCATCATTCATAAAAGGGGTAAAAGGACGAATGAACAAAACATTAATAGCAACAAAAACAGAGCAAACTAGTTTATGAGTACGAACAAACAAACACACCGACACGAAAGCCATAGGTGAACAAAAATATCTAAGACTAAGGGTAAAAAGCAAGGTATAGTATTGTTAGGAAACGCTACCGTTGCTGAGCTTTGGTTCAGTTTTGTGTGTTGCATGTAGTTGACTTATTTGTACTTTGTGGGAAAGTACCGATATTATATTTTGTAAACACAATATTTATGCTTGGACGAGAATGCAGGTGAACTTTCTAGTCCTGTCAAAACAAGTTGTTTACCATGCTGTTTTAGTGTGAGTTCGTGGCGTTCGATCGGATTAAGGGTGTCGGCACCTTTTGATGTACGTCACAGAGAACGTCACCATTCTAGTCCATGGGCGGTTCGCATATAATGTAGTTGTATCAAGTTCGGTCTGGAATATTCTCGAGATTGAGTATTTACTATATATATGCCAGCGCGATTTGAATGTTAAAAAGCTTCTATTTGAGTTCTGCTACGTTGTGCAGTTGTATGTATGGAATGCTAAATAAATCCTCGAACTCAATTTGACGAGTTGTTTTCTGCTGCTGCGAAGACGGGCGACGTAGAATAAAAGAACACAACTATACGACATTTGAGAACTTGTGGCAATCTCAAGTGTCGTGTAACAAGTATGTACACACAAAGGAAAATACTGATCCAACAGTTAACACACACTCATAAAACCAATCAATCTGCAGACCACAAATATTTAAAACCAATAAACCACTAGTCGGCGTTACCCTCGCGTGACTAGTAGGGGAACATGTCTAAATACATATCTATACAAAAACAACAATGGCTGCAGACGAACAAACATACACACACACACACACACACACACACACACACACACACACACACACACACACACACTCACACATATACGCTTATATAGACTACACCCGCACACGTGTAAATCCACTCGTATACATGTACACGCAACCCGATTTAAATGAGAAGACCATCCAGTCCAACATTTAAAAATTACATTATACATCATTTCAGCTTGACTCATTTAGTTTCTTTTTGCGCATGTTTAGTGCCTTAAAAATAAATTGTGCAGTTGCTTCGAGTACACTTTCTTCATCCAGGGCTAGGATACGGGTTACATCTTCCATTGAGGCTGGTTCATAACAACTTTTTAACACGTTACACTTTGCACGGATATCAGCATAGGCTGCACAGTGGAAAAGAAAGTGTACCTCGTCTTCACAGCCTCCATCACACATCGGGCATGCACTGTCGCGTGCCTGTTGTATTAAAAACCACTGAGCATTGCTCCTCGGCCCACAGGCTGTTAACCGAAATCTAGCAAGCGCATCTCTTTTCCATTTGTTTGCTATACATAATAATTATATACTTCTCAGGTTGAAAAACGATTTTAAAAGAATAAAACCATTGATACTTCTCGTTTGTCTCCATTTCCCAATGCCAGTTTTGTTTATATATATACAAATCAGTCGATCTTTAAACTGGGAAACAAAACCTTTATCGTAGCCAACCCCTTGGCACAGCCAAACAATGCCAAACCCGTTTTCAGTTAACACCTTCTTAACTTTGGAAACCCAGTTGTGCTTGCCAGATTCATGTTGCAAAAGGAGCATTTCATAGGTCTGTTTACAAAGAGAGAGAGAGAGTATGTGAGTGTACATGCGTGCGTGTGCGCGTTTGCATTTGTGCGTGCGAACGTGTGTATGTCTACTTCTGTATTTATGAGCGCGCGTTCTCTGTGAGATTCCACAGATGTTCAGCTTTTGAGCGAACATTAACTTTTGACAATAATAGCCCAGAAAACACACATGGGTTGCACCATTCCCTTGGGAGTCCCAAAACACCGACAACAAGAGACAGTCATGTACCGGCATTCAGCAGGACACCCGTGAGACGGGCCATTTCCCGTTCAGGTGACACGTGTCAGATCACCTGACTTTTCCCGTGGGAAATATAACGCCTGACGCAGAATGACGGTGATGTACTGCGCAAAACGTTTTCCAGCTGCGTCTGACACAAAACGAATATCTTTTAGTTCCATTGAGATGTAAGGAATTGATCAAGACGTGAACGTGCCCCACCGCCCCAGCCCTTAAGCGTAGAATGTAAACCGCTATTTGTGGAAATTTGTTTTAAAGATATATAATTGACCGAAAATACTGTCTTTCAACGGCCCGAATTGGTTTGGACGTTGCATTAGAGAACATCCTAAGTTAGGGGAAGGGCTCCTAATATGGACCGGCTCCTAATATGGACCACCTCCTGTTCTGACAAACCAACGGCGCTAGAGCGCTCAAAAAAGTTTTATTCGCTGTATTCACCCTCTCTGGATCACTTGCACATGTCGAAACAGTTGCAAAAACACAAATCTCAAAACCGTTAGGCTTTTTCTTTTTTTTCTCACTTTTGGCAGCGTTCACTCTAAATTTGCCGCCTAAAACGGACTCGTTTCTGTCCACAGCCAAAGCTTTTATCACACAAAAATTGTTATATATGACAGCTAAGACCGCATTTGTTACATTTTAGCAGTGTTGACCCCGAGTTTCTACTGCAAACAAAAAATAATAACAAAATCTCAAAGTATGTGCGAGTCCCCTAATATGGACCACCTTCAACAAATCGAAGAAAATAAAAGCTAAAGGCTATTTTCATTAATTCATTAAGAAGCTTGCTGGAAATAACCTATAACTAGCCCTCGAGATTTAAAAAAAAAATAACAACAAGTCTTCTTTTCGTGGAAGTTGATAATTTCACTTATTTTCACTCTGTTTTTGATAAGCTTGTTTAGTTTTCTGGTGTGCTTCAAATAATGGTCTCATCAACCCGAAACAGATCAATCTATTTGAATTAGCCTGACTTGTACACTAAGTTGTATCATGATGTTATTTTGAAGTATAGGGGGCTTTTTACAGTGATTCGTGAAGGCCGCTTCACTGGTCCATATTAGGCGCCCAGGCTCCTAATATGGACCATTTGTGATTTTTTCTGTATTTAAATTTTGCTGAATGTCTATCAAAGCTATTTACTTTAATTAGGCCTAACGGTTAACCTAAGAGAGAAGGACTACCAAACACAAAATGAAACTTCTTCGCAAGAAAACAAGCTAGTTATCAGCATGAAAGAAAAAGTGGTCCATATTAGGAGCCCTTCCCCTACACGCTTTTGCTGGGAGTACAGATTTGAAATCGCAAAAAGACCTATAGAGAACAGTATGGGGCTGAATAGGTGATACCATACACGGGTAATGCCTTAGAATTAGCGTTTGAACGTTCCATTATTCCAATCTTAATGCTGTGTCGGGTGGTCATTCGAGACGGTGTATATTCTCCAATGTGTGACGATATTGATCATTTGATGATGTAATCCAATGACGTCATCTGATAGGATGTGGTAATTGTACATTTGCGCACTTGATCGGTGGTCAACGGAAAATGACACGCCAAGTATGATCAGTCTGGAATAAAGAGCTTGTAGAAGCAGCCCACAGCTTTTGTCGTTTATGCTAACATGATAGTATGATCAGTCTGGAATAAAGAGCTTGTAGAAGAAGCCCACAGCTTTTGTCGTTTATGGTAACATGATAGTATGATCGGTCTGGAATAACGAGCTTGTAGAAGCAGCCCACAGCTTTTGTGGTTTATGCTAACATGATAGTATGATCAGTCTGGAATAAAGAGCTTGTAGAAGAAGCCCACAGCTTTTGTCGTTTATGGTAACATGATAGTATGATCAGTCTGGAATAAAGAGCTTGTAGAAGAAGCCCACAGCTTTTGTCGTTTATGGTAACATGATAGTATGATCAGTCTGGAATAAAGAGCTTGTAGAAGAAGCCCACAGCTTTTGTCGTTTATGCTAACATGATAGTATGATCAGTCTGGAATAACGAGCTAGTAGAAGCAGCCCACAGCTTTTGTGGTTTATGCTAACATGATAGTATGATCAGTCTGGAATAAAGAGCTTGTAGAAGAAGCCCACAGCTTTTGTCGTTTATGGTAACATGATTGCATGATCAGTCTGGAATAAATAGCTTGTAGAAGAATCCCACAGCTTTTGTCGTTTATGCTAACATGATAGTATGATCAGTCTGGAATAACGAGCTAGTAGAAGCAGCCCACAGCTTTTGTGGTTTATGCTAACATGATAGTATGATCAGTCTGGAATAAAGAGCTTGTAGAAGCAGCCTACAGCTTTTGTCGTTTATGCTAACGTGAGACAATGGTCAGTGTGTGTATTTACACTGTGGGATGGTTTTAGTCCCGTACAGCATGGAATCTGCTTCCGTTCCCTTGACTACAGATTTGAATACCCGATTCTAACACGGTTTTTATCTGCTTCGATTTAAAAAATACGACGACGAACGGAAGTCGGGATTCTTGACACTGAAGAGTTGAATGGAAAAAAATGATCGCCGATTAAACTTTATTTAGTTAATTAGCAAAGTTACGGAGCATTTTTGAGCAAATAATTACAGGTGTTTCTTAATTGCAGCACAGCGAATGCCCTTTGAACTTTTGAATGTCCAATCCGCCAAAAAAAAACTCTCCACAATGGGTCCTCAGAGACCATTCCTTTGGAAGGTTGCATGCATGGTAATTTAAATATTGACACCTGCGAGAACAGGAGGAGCAAATTTGTAACTATCAAAATTAAGAGTCAAATTAATATGCTCATTTTTGTCAAGATAAACAGAATGATTAGATTAGGTATAAACAGAACTCTAC
>NC_090247.1:76161983-76169483 GCF_037325665.1 Littorina saxatilis
TTAGTACTGTATCATTGGAAAAATGAAGCATGGAAGTATCTAACGTCTGTACTATTGTCAATGTAAACACTTTCTCATACAACACACACGCGCGCACGCATGCACTCACACACACACACGCACGCACGCACGCAAGCACGCACACACACACACACGCACGCAAGCACGCACGCACACACACACACACACACACTCACACACACACACACACACACACACACTCACACACACACACTCACACTCACACCCACACACACACACACACACACACAAACACACACACACACACACACACAAACACACACACACACACACACACACACACACACACACACACACACACCTATACAAACACGAGTACACAATCTGACACAACTGTGGAAAACCAATGCGTATTCGGTGGAGAACTGTTTGTTGAGCCCCTGACTTAGTGTCTCCATTGACTGCTTCTTGATCTGTGCACCCCTTCCACTCCGCCCTCTCACACCAGGGGCGGAGCAGTTAAGCCAGAGGGGGAGGGGGGGTTACAACCTGGGCTGAAGAGTTTTAGCTATTTTATGAACAATTTATGGCTTATCCTTTAATTTAAACATGATCAACTGGTGTCAGCAGCCACTCATTATTTCTTTTAAAGTTAGTATTAAATCTTTTGTTTTTTGGACAGCCGGGGGGGGGGGGGGGGGGGGTCCGGAACCCCGGTAACCCCCCCCCCCCTAATCCGCCCCTGCACACAAATAAGTCTGATGAAATATAACACGGCAAAATCATGCGTATCCACAGATACACATGTATAAACACAGTCAGGAAGATAATGTATTTTAATGGAATTTAGAAATATAAAACAATACAAAATATGTTATCAAAATCTCTAGCACTATATAACGACCCTTAGTGTCCAACTACTGCAGCAATGTCATTTTCCTTTTAGAGCAGCAATTAAGTGCAAATCAACTCCATTATCAACAACGGCGCATCATCTGTCTTCATTAACAATAACACTTGATTGCATTAAGGTCTAAACATGAGTGTGACAAACAAGCACACCGCAGTCCGAACACTGACACTTCCCTTCCTCACCACAAAACAGCGGCCATTACTGAATCAGTACCCGATTCTTCTGTAATCGGACGGAAGTCGTTAGCTAACGACACTCAATTCAACGGAATCCGCGGTTCCTATGGCGCTTGGATGAATCGGTTACCTTCGTTTCTTTCACGAAGGTGAAAATACAGGCTTCTCATTGTTGATTTGTGGCCAAGCCTGTTGTTACCCTGTGTGAAAACCAGGACCTATGAGAGACAATGAGCTGAACGGTTGATTTGTGGCCAAGCCTGTTGTTACCCTGTGTGAAAGCCAGGATCTATGAGAGACAATGAGCTGTACGGTTGATGTGTGGCCAAGCCTGTTGTTACCCTGTGTGAAAGCCAGGATCTATGAGAGACAATGAGCTGAACGGTTGATGTGTGGCCAAGCCTGTTGTTACCCTGTGTGAAAGCCAGGACCTATGAGAGACAATGAGCTGAACGGTTGATGTGTGGCCAAGCCTGTTGTTACCCTGTGTGAAAGCCAGGACCTATGAGAGACAGTGAGCTGAACGTTTGACACAGGAAAGAGTGTGCCTTTAACCTCTAGGTTTACTTTTGTCCTGAGTTCCACATGTATGCAACTAAGAGACCTTGGGTACTCAAGAACTGGGTGGCCGAGTGGTAACGCACTTGCGCTCGGAAGCGAGAGGTTGCGAGTTCGACCCTGGGTCAGGGCGTTAGCAATTTTCTCTCCCCTTTCCTAACCTGGGTGGTGGGTTCAAGTGCTAGTCTTTCGGATGAGACGAAAAACCGAGGTCCCTTCGTGTACACTACATTGGGGTGTGCACGTTAAAGATCCCACGATTGACAAAAGGGTCTTTCCTGGCAAAATTGTATAGGCATAGATAAAAATGTCCACCAAAATACCCGTGTGACTTGGAATAATAGGCCGTGAAAAGTAGGATATGCGCCGAAATGGCTGCGATCTGCTGGCCGATGTGAATGCGTGATGTATTGTGTAAACAAATTCCATCTCACACGGCATAAATAAATCCCTGCGCCTTGAATATGTGCGCGATATAAATTGCATAAAATAAAAAATAAAAAATAAAAAAATAAATCCCTGCGCTTAGAACTGTACCCACGGAATACGCGCGATATAAGCCTCATATTGATTGATTGATTGATTGCTCTTTACAAAGTGACGACTTTCCCGTGCTGCAGAAAATATCATACAAAATGGGTTTTTTCTTAAGCCGTACACCATATTTGGCCTTCCATATGGACATTAACGATGACTCGTTTGACCATAATAAGGTTCTGACCACTCTGAGCGTTCTGTATATCGACACTGACTCCCCGTGGAGAAGCTACCTCTAATCAGTATCCGATTCTGTTGTAACCTATTGCATTTCACTCGCTAATGACGCTGGATTCAATCGGTTCTTGCTCACGACGCCATATTGGAAGTGCGAACATTTGGATTCTTTCACAGAGCTGAAAATTCTGAATTGTACTCTTTTCTCCGATCGCTGTCTTTGGAGGAAATGGTACGGGTTTTTTTTCTTTCTCAAATGGTGCTTTCCTAGGTTCCACTTTCTCCAGAAGAACACTGGGTTGTCGGTAAAATATGTGACCCTCCACCACGGAATGAGTCGCATGTCACCTTTGCATGATTTTCATATTTTTACATTTTCCCAAAGAGTTTTTTTTATGCTCTATCCAGTGGTGAAACCCGTTTTAGAAAAGAGCGAAAACTGTTTGAGTTATAAGCCTGTGACTAAGGTGACCCTCACACTGTTACCAGACACTCCCCGGACTAATATTAAGCCTAGCGCACAACCGCGCGAGGTGACATGCGACTCATTTCGTGGTGGAGGGTCACATATGTCCTTCGCCTCTGACGCGATCCGTGCTATTTTCCCATTGCTGCAGGAAGTGTACGGATTCACCCAGTCTGACGCAGGAATCACAAATGAGCGGAGGACTTAACGAGTTGCGAAAGGACTCAAGCTTTTATCCAGGCGTTGCTTTGTCTTTGCCAGTCTCTCGGTGAGGCTATGGGTACATCCGTCGAGTCTCGATGACACCTTGCCAAATGGAAGAAAGAAAGTTGAAAGTTTCCTTGAATATTTGTTTTTTTAGACATGGAAACAGTTCGGTTTTTCCATCTCAGATCTTTATACCAAGATTCTGTTCCCGGATTTGTTTTTTTAGTTGAACGATAGGTAATGTCTTTCTTCTTCTGTGCTGATTTTCGTCTTTCTCTTTCTGTCATCTCTCCTTTATATGTTTTTAGTATTTTTTGCTGATATATAGCATAACGTTGAAACCAGTTCTTCTTCGGTTTTTGTATTGTCCGTGTTTGTGGTGAGTACATTGTCATTGTTATCTCGTTCTTGTTCTTCTCCCCTGCAGTCTCGTGTTCCTCGTGTCAGATCTGATCGTGCTTTTCATGGGATAAGACCATCCAAACTTGGACAGATACCACACATCAACAGCTCTGTGCAATTCATTTCACAGTTTGCTACAAGTGCCCGTAAACAATTGATGCATCACAACATTCTCAGTCTGCACGTGAAAGCAGTCGGGCTCTTGATTTTGGGTATGTGTCCCAGTAAAATACTAGTCAGATTCTATACTCAGAGGCAAAAGAAACGCAAATGCTGCAGTGAAGATGGGTTACACATGAATTTGAATGTCGATTTAATTATTTCGGGTTAACAATAACAAGGGAACGAATTGACCAATACAAAAACCATACGGAAAAGTGTATTGGGATGAGAACATGACGTGCCATGTTCCACTGAACACTGTTTGAAGACGGTTGAAAGTCAATGGCGTGTTGCTCCTCCCTGGGCGTTGATGACTGTGGCGCACCTACGGTACATGGAGAGGACGAGGTGATTAATTTGCTGCTGAGGGACCTGAGCCCACACCTGGGTCATGGCAGCACGCAGTTCTGCTGCTGTGCGGGGTCTCCGGGCAAGGGCATTAATCCTTCTTTGCATGATGTCCCAAAAGTGTTCGATTGGGTTGAGATCCGGAGATCGAGCAGGATGAGGCAGAAGGTTCACGCTGTTGTGACGCAAACTGTCCTGGGTAGAACGTGCAGTATGGGGACGGGCATTGTCTTGCTGGAACAGGCAGTTCCGGTGCCTCTGGAAAAATGGAACCACATAGGGACGCAGGACTTGATTGATGTAGCGGTCTGCATTGACACCATTCCCACGACCTTGGCCGACGTTCTAAAAGACGACAAGTCTCACTCGCGAATTGACACCAATGGCGCCCCATATCATGACGCTGGCACCTCCCCATCGATCATGCTGCAGGATGTTATTGTTAGCAAACCGCTGTCCAGGTCTTCGCCAGATCCGGACACGCCCATCGCCAGGTTCCAGGCAAAAGCGCTTCTCGTCCGAAAAAAGAACCCTCCGCCAGACCCGATGGCGCCAGTGGGCATGCTGCTGGGCCCAGGCCAGACGATCCAGGCGATGCTGAGCTGTCAAGACAGGACGTCGAGCAGGACGCCGATTTACCAGGTTCTGCCCACCAAGGCGTCGGCGTACAGTTCTGGCACTGACGGGTTCTCCATGCACCCCGAATGTGTTACGGGCTCTGTTGGCGGCAGTTTCGAATGCATCTCGCTGGTGTTGATGGACAAGATGGCGATCTTGTCGGGCTGTTGTTACCCGGGGTCTGCCCCGTCCTGGTAAGTCGCAGGTACTGTTAGTGACATGAAAACGTTGCTGCAGGCGATAAACCGTGGTGACATTTACTCCAAATGCCCTAGCAACTTGCTAAACTGATTGTCCGGCATCAATTCTCACGATCGCCTGTTGGCGCTGATCTGGTGATAGTCTCGGCATCGCGCCTGTGTCGCAGAAATGAATGTTGTAACAGTTTTGTGAGTATTGTACAGCTTGCCTGAACACTCTCAACACGAAAAGTTGCTTTTCCACATTGTGCATGTGCTGAAAGTGGTCCCCATGACGGTTTGGGATCCCCCTCAACAAGACCTCGCGTGTGACCCAGATAACGGCAAACACGGTTCTGACAAGATACGACCGCTAAAATAACACTTGCAGAACATGCTAGTATCATGATTTTATTTTTATTTCAAGTCCATAAAGGTTTAATTAACGCATCCTTTATTTGCGTTTCTTTTGGCTCCGAGTTTAGATAGTGAGTCGAGTTGTTAACCATGGAAGGACCATGGAAGGACTATGGAAGGACCATGGAAGGACTATGCTTTTAACTTCAGACGCGGTGGTTCAACATGCGAAATCAACACAGATCCTTTTTTAGTCGGATTCTCGAGGGAAAAAGCTGGCTGGAGGAAACAAGATGTAAAAGATCAACTTCAATACGCACATACATCACAAAAACCACACACACACACACACACACACACACACACACACACACACAAACACACACACACACACACACACACACACACACACACAATCAAACGTCCCCCCCCTCCACTACATCTCCCCTCAACACACACGTTTTATTTTCAACACTAAAACATTTTTGTGCCGAGAATTAAACTGACACTCTCTGATGAAGTGTGACATTCCACGCCGTGGATCGTGTAACTCTGCATTTGCGCCACCGCAACTTTTCATCGCTTCACGCCGACGAAGAGGCAAGCTGCGAGGTAGGTCTCTCGAATGATAAATTAAATTGTTAGAATGCTAGGCACTTAGCATGTTCTCAAGTGTTGCATTTCACATACTTATATCCTTAGCTATATTTCTGTATATATTTTTTGATGCTTTGATGGCCCTGGTGATCGTGACGATCTGTTTTTCTTCTCGTTTCTTCATGTTTTGGGCATATTTTCAGTTTCTGCGTCAAATGCAACAAAACGGAGATTACTGGTTATTCTTGGACATGTTCACTGATAACTTTAATGTTTTATGAATCTCCACGTGTAGTTTCTCTGTATATAGTTCCATATATACTTTGCAAGAAGCAGATAAAAACAGAGTGTCAACAACTCTCTGTAATTCGCCACCGCATCAATTCAATGTTAGATGTAACTCGCCACCGCATTTTTTGTTATTCGCCACCGCACTACGCAAATTGTTATTTTCAAACGCATCAACATCGTGGAGGCATTTAAACCTTTATTTTTGTCACAAAACTGACAGCAATTGATAGGAGCATTTTAACTTTTGTGCTGCAAGTTTTAAACTCAGGGGAGTGGCGTGATCTTGCCTATGCAAAGGATTTAAAGGCACCATGAGTTGACAAATCAAACTGTAGTATTTCTTCTTCTTCTTCTTCTTCTTCTTCTTCTTCTTCTTCTTCTTCTTCTTCTTCTTCTTCTGTATGAAAAGTATGCTTATCTGTACTTGAGTGTATAACCCACATGTACTGGAATGTGCTTATATATATATAATATGACCCCCCCCCCAAAAAGTCCCTGGGACTGTGAGATTCAAGAGGTTTAGGGTATGATGACATCAATAGGAAATATTACAGTGCTTACCGTAAGAGTGAAAAAAATACTATATTTACAAGTGGGAAATGCATCGATGACTGCTAGTGATGATCTGAACAGATTACGCAGCAAAATAAAGACACATCAGAACATGAAGACCAACGTTTTCACCAATGAGATTTCACTTCTAGGAAGGCACGCTGATGAAAAGTTTGTCCTCATGTTCTCTTATGCATTCATTTACATTCGGAAGATTGACTACACATACAAGAATGTACAAAAACGTTCCGCATGGTTTGAACATTACTTAGTGTAAGGCGACGAATGGCAGGATGGATAGCGTACTTACTTCAGATAAGTGCTTCTTTTTCAAGCTAAAAAAAAAAAAATAATAATAATAATAATAATAATAATAATCAAAATATGCTGGATCTATTCAAAAGTGTTCATTGCAGAACTGAAAACAAAATTCTTTGAAAACAACATTTCAGGCAACACATTTCTTGGAATGGCGTAAAAGCTGCGTCCTGTACATGAAAGGATAAAAGCATCTTGGGCAGGAGTGAGCAAGTGTGTGTGTGTGTGTGTGTTGGTGTGAGCCTTGAGTGTTGATTTGTGTTTATACTCTTTGCCACAGACATCACACGCGTACTTAGTGATTTGCACACATGTGTGGCGGTTTGGGTTTGCATTGCGTTTGCACGAACATTTTTTGTGGCACTTGGAGCAGTCGAATGGTTTTTGCCCGATGTGCTGTTTGTTCACATGTGACTGGAGGTCTGCAGACCTCGTGAATGTTTTTTTGCACATCCCACAGGTAACCCTTGGACCCCCACCCTCTGTGTGATGGAAGAGCCTGTGGTTTCTTAATGTTCGGTGGTGTTTATATGTTTTCCCACATTCTGGGCATAAACACTGCTTTTGCTCTGACTTCTTTTTCTGCGGTGTCGAAGTCACTGGTGGTCGAGTAATAACTTCTACCACATCACTGACATCAAGGAAGCTGTCAATGGTTTG
>NC_090247.1:76174483-76181983 GCF_037325665.1 Littorina saxatilis
TACTTGTCTGCGTGTTTCAGACACACCCCTTGCATCAACACGTACTCCTTGTCTGCGTGTTTCAAACACACCCCTTGCATCAACACGTGCTCCTTGTCTGCGTGTTTCAGACACACCCCTCGCTAGTGACTGGCCAGTGGATTGTCTGTCTGGCTACAATCAAGGGTAGTCACGTTTTCACAACCCGTACAGACCCGACAGAGATCCAGAACTCGTCTATTCTTGACGACATTTCCTGAGCTGCAGTTATTGTCGTTAGAAACTCTGCTGGACGCGAGGCAGGTAGTGATTTTTTTAATTTTTTATTTATTCTCTTTATTTATATAGCGCCTTATCCGAAGTTCAAAGCGCTTTATGCCGTGTGAGATGGAATTTTTTACACAATATATCACGCATTCACATCGACCAGCAAACCTCAAGCCTGTTAGGCGAATGTTCACCTTTCGCGGCCTTTATTCCAAGTCACACGGGTATTTGATGGACATTTTTATCTATGCCTATACAATTTGGCCAGGAAAGACCCTTTTGTCAATCGTGGGATCTTTAACGTGCACACCCCAATAATTATATTGTACACGAAGGGACCTCGGTTTTTCGTCTCATCCGAAAGACTAGCACTTGAACCCACCATCTAGGTTAGGAAAGGGGGGAGAAAATAGCGGCCCGACCCAGGGTCGAACACGCAACCTCTCGATTCCGAGCGCAAGTGCGTTACCACTCGGCCACCCAGTCCTATAGTGATACTGAGCTTGATCTGCTTCTGCTGACTTCCTTGAAAGCTACTGCTGAACGTGAGGCAGGTAGTGATGCTGAGCTTGATCTGCTTCTGCTGACGTCCTTGAAAGCTACTGCTGAACGTGAGGCAGGTAGTGATGCTGAGCTTGATCTGCTTCTGCTGACCTCCTTGAAAGCTACTGCTGAACGCCAGGCAGGTAGTGATGCTGAGCTTGATCTGCTTCTGCTGACCTCCTTGAAAGCTACTGCTGAACGCCAGGCAGGTAGTGATGCTGAGCTTGATCTGCTTCTGCTGGATTCCTTGAAAGCTACTGCTGAACGTGAGACAGGTGGTGATGCTGAGCTTGATCTGCTTCTGCTACTGCTGAGCAGGCGAAGCATACAATTGATGCTTTTGAAGAGAAAGAGAGACTAAAAACGAGCAAACATCTTCCAACGCTCAAAGTCAAGTTCTTGTTTTCTTTTGTTTCCGGAGTGGTCGAACTGTGGTGAGACGAGCGTCGTTTTTACACTAGCAGAATATATGCGAGTGCTTGCGTGCGTGTGTGTGCATGTTTGTGTGTATGTATACATGTATGTGTGAGTGCATGTTTGTGTGTTTATGTGTTCGTGCGTGCGTGAGTGTGTTTGTGCGTGCGTGTGTGTGAGTGTGTTCGCGCGTGTTCGTCTGCGTGCGTACGCGTGCGCGCGCGCGTACGTGCGTGTGTGTGTATATGTGTGTGTTTGTGTGTCAGGCAGACAGATAGACAGGCAGAGCAAGGGAGACAAAGAAAGAGCTTCCCCATCAAATCATGTACTTCCCCTCCTTGTCGCAGTATGAGTACCAGACCAACCTCACGTCCAGCAATCATTCCACCAGCCTGGTCATCGGGTCCAGGCTTTATGAGACAGTCAGGAAGTGGAAATAACCATTCCGCCATTAACGGTCCAGGCCTTACGAGACAGACAGGAACTGGAAATAACCATTCCTCCATTAACGGTCCAGGGACCAATTTGCCAACGTATACTCCGGAGGTTAACAAGCAGAAGGCAGCATCGCTATCCGTCAGACATATTGTGTATATCACCCTCTGTCACTCTTCATCGGTCTGCACACGCAAGAAAGATGGTAGAGAGTCTATAATCATACCCTGTCATGTCACTTTTGATGGAGGAGAATTAGTCCCTCGGTCTATTCAGGAAACACTGAACCCACGTTTCGCTTGGAGACTTGTAGCAATACTATACTTGTGATCACGCCAGCCGTTTTCTTTCCTGGCATTTCTTTGAAAGTAGGGATCCTGGCGCTCAAAGAAATCCTTTGCTCTGTTATAGCGACACGTCAATAAAAGCGTACACCACGGGGATTACACTATATTGCTATTCCGATTAACACGTGGGGGGATTCGGGAGTTGTGATTGGATAGTCTCACACAGCCCTAGTTTGGAGATCGGGCCCTAGGGGAGTGTGACGATAGGGAATATATTTACAACACACTTACACGCCGGTCCGGTTTTATGACCGTGGGTGAAGTACACGCATACCAGTCCTGTCAGGTGTGCTTCTGTGACTGGTCGACAGACGATACTTTTTCTTCTGCGTTCTCAGCCATGCTAAAACTGTAATCCGGTCTGTAGGGCGAAGTGAGTAGTCCGCCCCACGACATTGCGGACAGACGATACAATTTGCAACACATTAAGTCTTACAGTACATGAAGTACATTCCGAGTTAAATTAATTTCTTGGAAAGGCAATACAACTTCCACCACTCCAGTAACTGCAGACGGTCTTTCCAATGTTTTGCATTGAATCAGCTAACTTTCCGTTCCCCATGGAACGTCTTTTACATACAATGTTGAAATGAAATTACCAGTCTGGAGCTTTAGTCGTTGACTCTCTTCTGAAACAATCCCTCTTGTCCCCCTATAGTATATACATATTCTCCACAGTAACTATTCGCACAAATCCAATCCACAGCAGTCAGACTTTAGAACAGCAAAATGAATGTCACGTACAAAAGCATGCTATGTGACGTCATTATGAAACTAAGCAAATTAACATAATGCCAAGTATCCGGCTATGTCGGTCTTTTCCGTGCATAGTTTTTTGTGAGTGTCTCGAGGTTCAGTGATTTCCGTAAGTAGGCTACATGTGAAAGTGGTACACAGCCAGCACGGACCATGTGGAGAGCTGTCGCTGACAAAAACATTCTTTCAAAACAGAATTTCAATACAATTTCAGAATATCAGTTTGAACTTTATTGTTCCATACGTGTAGAGCAAACGTTTGATGACCTTAGAACACTCAAGATACAAGAGGATACCCGCTCTGCGCTGACCTGCCTCTCAATCCCATCACGTCTCAGGTGTGGAGTTTTGCAAAAACAACTCCTTCTTCATCTGCTGTTCATGGTCTGAAACTCCCACGTTCACTCGTTTACTTTGCGACCAGTGGGGTTTTACGTGTGTGCCCGTTTTACCCCGCCATTCAGACAGCCATACTCCGATTTCGGGGGATGCATACTTGGAATGTTCGCGTTTCTATAACCCACCAAACTCTGACATGGATTTCAGGATCTTTTCCCCGCGTACTTGGTCTTGTACTTATGTGTACACAAGAAATGGGGCAAAGGCACGAGCAGGTCTGCACATAACCTGAGAGATCGGAAAAGTCTCCACTCTTAACCAACCAGTCACGGCCGGGATGGACCGGCACGGTTGGCCTAGTGGTAAGGCGTCCGCCCCGTGATCGGGAGGTCGTGGGTTCGAACCCCGGCCGGGTCATACCAAAGACTTTAAAATTGGCAATCTAGTGGCTGCTCCGCCTGGCGTCTGGCATTATGGGGTTAGTGCTAGGACTGGTTGGTCCGGTGTCAGAATAATGTGACTGGGTGAGACATGAAGCCTGTGCTGCGACTTCTGTCTTGTGTGTGGCGCACGTTAAATGTCAAAGCAGCACCGCCCTGATATGGCCCTTCGTGGTCGGCTGGGCGTTAAGCAAACAAACAAACAAACAAACAAACAAACGGCCGGGATTCGACCACTCAACCTTCCGTATAGGAGGCCGATGTCTCATCCACCAGGCCACTGCGCCCGTCGCATAAACATCGAATCAACACACACAATCACTCAAACATTTCCCAGCTGCCACAATGCAGATGGACTATTTTTGTCGGCTGGTGCTGGAATAAAGAAGAT
This sequence comes from Littorina saxatilis, assembly GCF_037325665.1. NCBI lineage: Eukaryota > Metazoa > Mollusca > Gastropoda > Littorinimorpha > Littorinidae > Littorina > Littorina saxatilis. The sequence goes on from NC_090247.1 coordinate 76,178,395, forward strand.
TCACATTTCCTGTTGTGGCAATCCGAACGCACAGACTCAATCCAGGAAAAAAATAATTTTATTATCGCTGAGGGGCACACGCAGAAGCATTGTGTCCGCCTTATATGCATGAAGTTATTGTTTGAGCGGCTCGCTATGAATACTATGGATTAAGATCGATATCGGATAAATATCGCACCGAAAAGCCACTTGGAATACAACAGGGATTGCAGTGTTGCCATATCTGGTAAAGAGATACAGACCCTGGAAAAAGAAAACTGCTTAAAGTGAATGGTTTCTGCAGCTCAATGTCCCACTCTGAGAGAAGAAAGGACACAAACAGCAGATGGCAAGTATTTGGCCTCGTCTAGGTTCGTGGACAACAACTCGGATATACGTCTAGGTTCGTGGACAACAACTCGGATATACATCTGGTTTTTGATTGTTTTCCTCAAGTGGATTTTCTCGTGGATGAACAATTTATATATATATATGAAGTCTTATAACGCGCGCGTATCTCCAGACTCGGACTCAAGGCGCAGGGATCTATTTATGCCATGTGAGATGGATTTTTTTTACACAATACATCACGCATTCACATCGACCAGCAGATCGCAGCCATTTCGGCGCATATCCTACTTTTCACGACCTATTATTCCAAGTCACACGGGTATTTTGGTGGACATTTTTTTTTTTATCTATGCCTATACAATTTTGCCAGGAAAAACCCCTTTGTCAATCGTGGGATCTTTAACGTGCACACCCCAATGTAGTGTACACGAAGGGACCTCGGTTTTTCGTCTCATCCGAAAGACTAGCACTTGAACCCACCACCTAGGTTAGGAAAGGGGGGAGAAAATTGCTAATGCCCTGATCCAGGGTCGAACTCGCAAGCTCTCGCTTCCGAGCGCAAGTGCGTTACCACTCGGCCACCCAGTCCAATTTATACTCTCCCTCTCCCCCACACATGAAGACCCTGAACCATACGTGGGGTACCATCGGGGGAGAGACTGGCCCAGAACAGACAGGACCTCTTTCGTCGCTGCCCTGCATGCCAACCGGCATAACGGGCAGTAGGTAAGTAACTCCCCCACACCCCCAATTGAGGCTGCCACACCGGCTAATAAAACAATTAGTGTCCACGTGTAAACTAAGCCATAAAGGACACGATTGGTGTAATACGGTATAAATACAAACTGGTACTGCCACACTCTCTTTTGCTGGTGGGAGAGGTTCTTAGGCACCCACGATGCTCTTGACCAAAGCTCCGCACATTGTCATTAGTTATGTGGTCTCTGTGACTTAAATACATGTTTTCAAGTAAGTTTGTTCAAAGTAGCATAACATGAGATTGGGCAACGCGCTTTGAAACAGTAGAGAGAATCGGTTAAAAGTGAACACGTGTCCGATATAGAACTTTCTTCATTGCCCCACTCACGAAGGAAAAGTGAACACGTGTCCGATATAGAACTCTCTTCATTTCCCCACTCACGAAGGAAAAGTGAACACGTGTCCGATATAGAACTCTCTTCATTGCCCCACTCACGAAGGAAAAGTGAACACGTGTCCGATATAGAACTCTCTTCATTGCCTCACTCTCGAAGGACAAGTGAACACGTGTCCGATATAGAACTCTCTTCATTGCCCCACTCACGAAGGAAAAGTGAACACGTGTCCGATATAGAACTCTCTTCATTGCCCCACTCACGAAGGAAAAGTGAACACGTGTCCGATATAGAACTCTCTTCATTGCCCCACTCACGAAGGAAAAGTGAACACGTGTCCGATATAGAACTCTCTTCATTGCCCCACTCACGAAGGAAAAGTGAACACGTGTCCGATATAGAACTCTCTTCATTGCCCCACTCACGAAGGAAAAGTGAACACGTGTCCGATATAGAACTCTCTTCATTGCCCCACTCACGAAGGAAAAGTGAACACGTGTCCGATATAGAACTCTCTTCATTGCCCCACTCACGAAGGAAAAGTGAACACGTGTCCGATATAGAACTCTCTTCATTGCCCCACTCACGAAGGAAAAGTGAACACGTGTCCGATATAGAACTCTCTTCATTGCCTCACTCTCGAAGGACAAGTGAACACGTGTCCGATATAGAACTCTCTTCATTGCCCCACTCACGAAGGAAAAGTGAACACGTGTCCGATACAGAACTCTCTTCATTGCCCCACTCACGAAGGAAAAGTGAACACGTGTCCGATATAGAACTCTCTTCATTGCCCCACTCTCGAAGGAAAAGTGAACACGTGTCCGATATAGAACTCTCTTCATTGCCCCACTCACTCACGAAGGAAAAGTGAACACGTGTCCGATATAGAACTCTCTTCATTGCCCCACTCACTCACGAAGGAAAAGTGAACACGTGTCCGATATAGAACTCTCTTCATTGCCCCACTCACTCACGAAGGAAAAGTGAACACGTGTCCGATATAGAACTCTCTTCATTGCCCCACTCACGAAGGAAAAGTGAACACGTGTCCGATATAGAACTCTCTTCATTGCCCCACTCACGAAGGAAAAGTGAACACGTGTCCGATATAGAACTCTCTTCATTGCCCTACTCACTCACGAAGGACAAGTGAACACGTGTCCGATATAGAACTCTCTTCATTGCCCCACTCACTCACGAAGGAAAAGTGAACACGTGTCCGATATAGAACTCTCTTCATTGCCCCACTCACTCACGAAGGAAAAGTGAACACGTGTCCGATATAGAGCTCTCTTCATTGCCCCACTCACGAAGGACACGTCTAGAACCCTTAAGACTTCAAACTTGATAGCATCATTTGTTGTTGTTGTTGGTCAACACAATTCCAGCGTTTTGGGGAAACAAACCACACAAAACCAACACAACATAACAAATCAACGAACGAGCACGTCTGCGGGTGAAAATTAATTTCCCCGCAAATAAACGTACAGTAACGAAGAAAGATTATTGGGATGATACAACTTCAGGGACAATGTTACAACGTGAAATGACAAAGCAGACATAAATATACTGCGCAATCTCTTTTTAGATTCTCACTACCTAGCAAGAAAGACATCGCAATTTTTATAATTGTTTTAGGCGTAGGAGGTTTGCTTGTAGTTATTTGCGTGTGTAACTTTTTCGGAATTCTATACTTTTGTTTGTATTTTTAAAACTATTTTTAAATTGTCTGGAGGCTATTTCCTGTGAGTTGCTTGTAAAATCGCACGTATCCCTCGCACCAAAATAAAATCCGTGGATTCTTCTGATGAAGTACTATTCCTATCGATCATGCTTTCTAATCTTAAAGCCTAACCCCCGTTTTTTGACCCCCCCCCTGCCCTCCCCTCACTCCCTCCTATGTTATTCTAAGCCTGATTCAAATCATTGACACTTGAAATCTAGCAAAAATAAACACTGAATCGACCGAGGGTCTTGTTTTGCACACTATTTAACTATTGAAACCATTGGATATATGTGTACAAAATGTGATTTTAAGTGTTTCTAAGTATTATTAAGTATTATTATGCATGCATGCAAGTGTGCTCTTTGATGAGTATTTTCCTTTTCATTTGAGACAAATTGTACTAGTTGTATATATCGTGTTGTGATTTGATTGAAAT
>NC_090247.1:76186983-76196983 GCF_037325665.1 Littorina saxatilis
GTTAACAGCGGTGATCAGAATGAACATGGGCTGATCGGTGTCGAAGTGAAGGCAGTACGCTGTCATGTTGTGAAGAAATGAAGACGGCATAATTATACATGATACAAACAGGATATTAAGCTGTGTGCAGTGAAAGAAAGACTCGATATTGGACATCCAATAACGCGAATGAAGCTCAATGTGTACATAGTTTTTTAGTGTTCGAAATTGAGCTGTATTCCGATAACCCTTCCCCTCCCTTCCAAATGTTCGTATTCGATTGGTTGCATCATCGTGCAGTGCAGTGCAGTACTAAATGATTTGTCAAACAGCGAGACAGCTTCTCAAGCTTAAGTTTCCCGTGTGGATCGAAACTAAACCCTTCCAATGCTTGTGTCGTGTTTCTCTTACCATGCGTGTGCATAAAGGTTTGTGATTATAACATCGATGCGATGCCCCTGGGATACCAAGGCTTGAGCTGATGGAGAATCGTTAAGTCCTGTGGAAAAGTTCACGTCGTGTTCTGCAGTGCGGACATTTCTAGGCCTGTTCCTGAGTTGTGGGACATGCGTGCGCATGAAACACCCTCTTCCGCTACTCCATTTCTGCTTCCCATTTCCTTCCTGAAAGCATCAGTTGAGTGTGACAGAGTCAGTGTCCTGCTTTGCCGGCCTGGATTGACAGTCTTTAGTGTAAGTCTTGCTTGTCCTGCTTTGCCGGCCTGGGTTGACCGTCTTTAGTGTAAGTCTTGCTTGTCCTGCTTTGCCGCCCTGGGTTGACAGTCTTTAGTGTAAGTCTTGCTTGTCCTGCTTTGCCGCCCTGGGTTGACAGTCTTTAGTGTAAGTCTTGCTTGTCCTGCTTTGCCGCCCTGGGTTGACCGTCTTTAGTGTAAGTCTTGCTTGTCCTGCTTTGCCGCCCTGGGTTGACCGTCTTTAGTGTAAGTCTTGCTTGTCCTGCTTTGCCGCCCTGGGTTGACCGTCTTTAGTGTAAGTCTTGCTTGTCCTGCTTTGCCGGCCTGGGTTGACCGTCTTTAGTGTAAGTCTTGCTTGTCCTGCTTTGCCGCCCTGGGTTGACCGTCTTTAGTGTAAGTCTTGCTTGTCCTGCTTTGCCGCCCTGGGTTGACCGTCTTTAGTGTAAGTCTTGCTTGTCCTGCTTTGCCGCCCTGGGTTGACCGTCTTTAGTGTAAGTCTTGCTTGTCTTGCTTTGCCGGCCTGGGTTGACCGTCTTTAGTGTAAGTCTTGCTTGTCCTGCTTTGCCGCCCTGGGTTGACCGTCTTTAGTGTAAGTCTTGCTTGTCTTGCTTTGCCGCCCTGGGTTGACCGTCTTTAGTGTAAGTCTTGCTTGTCCTGCTTTGCCGCCCTGGGTTGACCGTCTTTAGTGTAAGTCTTGCTTGTCCTGCTTTGCCGGCCTGGGTTGACCGTCTTTAGTGTAAGTCTTGCTTGTCCTGCTTTGCCGCCCTGGGTTGACCGTCTTTAGTGTAAGTCTTGCTTGTCCTGCTTTGCCGCCCTGGGTTGACCGTCTTTAGTGTAAGTCTTGCTTGTCCTGCTTTGCCGCCCTGGGTTGACCGTCTTTAGTGTAAGTCTTGCTTGTCCTGCTTTGCCGCCCTGGGTTGACCGTCTTTAGTGTAAGTCTTGCTTGTCCTGCTTTGCCGCCCTGGGTTGACCGTCTTTAGTGTAAGTCTTGCTTGTCCTGCTTTGCCGCCCTGGGTTGACCGTCTTTAGTGTAAGTCTTGCTTGTCCTGCTTTGCCGGCCTGGGTTGACCGTCTTTAGTGTAAGTCTTGCTTGTCCTGCTTTGCCGCCCTGGGTTGACCGTCTTTAGTGTAAGTCTTGCTTGTCCTGCTTTGCCGCCCTGGGTTGACCGTCTTTAGTGTAAGTCTTGCTTGTCCTGCTTTGCCGCCCTGGGTTGACCGTCTTTAGTGTAAGTCTTGCTTGTCTTGCTTTGCCGGCCTGGGTTGACCGTCTTTAGTGTAAGTCTTGCTTGTCTTGCTTTGCCGCCCTGGGTTGACCGTCTTTAGTGTAAGTCTTGCTTGTCCTGCTTTGCCGCCCTGGGTTGACCGTCTTTAGTGTAAGTCTTGCTTGTCCTGCTTTGCCGCCCTGGGTTGACCGTCTTTAGTGTAAGTCTTGCTTGTCCTGCTTTGCCGCCCTGGGTTGACCGTCTTTAGTGTAAGTCTTGCTTGTCCTGCTTTGCCGCCCTGGGTTGACCGTCTTTAGTGTAAGTCTTGCTTGTCCTGCTTTGCCGCCCTGGGTTGACCGTCTTTAGTGTAAGTCTTGCTTGTCCTGCTTTGCCGCCCTGGGTTGACCGTCTTTAGTGTAAGTCTTGCTTGTCCTGTTCTTGTTACCCTAACCTATATTCGCCATCTTAATAGTTTTTGCTCTGTTTTTTTGTTACCCTAACCTATATTTGCCATCATGGAACTGTTTCGCCTGTTTTTGTAACCTTAACATATACTTGCTTTTGTAGAAGTGTTTGTCTTGTTTTTGTAGCCCTTACCTATATTAGCCATGTGAGAAGTAGGTTATGTGATGGTAACTGGGCGACGATTAGCTTTTTGTTGGGCAATCGTCGTTGTGATAGTGAAAACATTGTCTCAAAATAAAGCTGGAACACCGCAGATTTTTTTCCAAACAGTAAGGCGCTTTATAAATGCCCGTTATTATTATTATTATTATTATTATATGTCGTAATTTAGTTACCCGGGCCCCTCTTTGAGTTAAATAGCGTTTTCCTTTTTTTCCATTTGTTGATGTTGTTTATGGTTTTGTTGTTGTTGTTGTTGTTGTTGTTGTTGTTGTTGTTGTTGTTGTTGTTGTTGTTGTTGTTGTTCTTCTTCTTCTTCTTCTTCTTCTTCTGATTTTTGGTTTTGGTTTTTATTACATTTAGTCAAAACTTGACTAAATGTTTTAACATAGAGGGGGAATCGAGACGAGGGTCGTGGTGTATGTGTGTGTGTGTGTGTGTGTGTGTGTGTGTGTGTGTGTGTGTGTGTGTGTGTGTGTGTGTGTGTGTGTGTGTGTGTGTGTCTGTGCGTGTGTGTGTTAAAGCGATTCAGAGTAAACTACTGGACCGATCTTTATGAAATTTTACATGAGAGTTTCTGGGTATGATATCCCCAGATTTTTTTTCTTTTTTTCGATAAATGTCTTTTATGACGTCATATCCGGCTTTTAAAAAAAGTTGAGGCGGCACTTTCACACCCTCATTTTTCAATCAAATTGATTGAAATTTTGGCCAAGCAATCTTCGACAAAGGCCGGACTTCGGTATTGCATTTCAGCATGGAGGCTTACAAATTGATTAATGACTTTGGTCATTAAAAATCTGAAAAATGTAATTAAAACTATTATTTTTAAAAACGATCCAAAATTACTTTTATCCAAGCGAAGCGAGCGAAGCGAGCGAAGCTAGGTTGGTCCCACACTAGAGTTGATTTCAACCAAATGATGTGTGTGTGTGTGTGTGTGTGTGTGTGTGTGTGTGTGTGTTAGAACCCCTAAAACCTTCACAGTTTTGACTCGACTACAACAAAAATTGGCACAGGCAATGTTATTGATCCCCGGAAGGTTTTAAGACATAAATCGTTTTGATCCGACATCGACAACGGCAGTTACAAGCGCTTCCAATTTCTAAGTCATAACAAAGGAGGTCAAACCCAGGTCAAGAAGACAATCAAAACTCATGACGTCAAACTCATGACATCATTCTCTTCAACACAAGGAGCTGAATTCAAAATGTTATGACATCTTCCATGACGTCAAACTTGAGGATTCCATTTCCAAGCTAAAGTCTTTGTGTACATGTATCAAATCTGGTAGCACGAGATGTTGTAAGAGACACCGTGAATTACTTGCAATCCTGGTGAGTTGGTTGATATGATGGACGACGACAACGACAACAACAACAACAACAACACCTCCACCACCAACAACAAAAAAACAACAACACCACCACCACCACCACTAACAACAACAACAACAACAACAACAACAACAACAACAACAACAACAACAACTACAACGACACCACCACCACAACCACCACAACCACCAACAACGAGATGTTGTAAGAGACACCGTGAATTACTTGCAATCCTGGTGAGTTGGTTGATATAATGGACGACGACAACAACAACAACAACAACAACAACAACACCTCCACCACCAACAACAAAAAAAAACAACATCACCACCACCACCACTAACAACAACAACAACAACAACAACAACAACAACAACAACAACTACAACGACACCACCACCACAACCACCAACAACAAAAATCCATTAAAAACCGTTATTTTCCATTTCTCAACCGATTTTTATGAACATTTGTGAAAAGGTCCGTTGTCCCTTACTGAAGATATCGAGATGTTGGACGAGACTTCGTTATTTATAATTACTTGTAATCAGGTAATCTAGGTGTACATCAAATCTCGTAGCACGAGATGTTGGACGAGACTTCGTCATTTGTTTGTAATCAGGTAATCTTGGTGTACATGAAATCTGGTAGCACGAGATGTTGGACGAGACTTCGTTATTTACTTGTAATCAGGTAATCTAGGTGTACATCATATCTCGTAGCACGAGATGTTGGACGAGACTTCGTCATTTGCTTGTAATCGCTCTCTCTCTCTCTCTCTCTCTCTCTCTCTCTCTCTCTCTCTCTCTCTCTCTCTCTCTCTCTCTCTCTCTCTCTCTCTCTCTGCCAAACATATATGCATTTACCATCCAAAGCACTGCATTTTCCGAGGAAAGATATCATAAACAGAGAGAGAGAGAGAAAGAGAGAGAGAGAGAGAGAGAGAGAGAGAGAGAGAGAGAGACAGAGAGAGAGAGAGAGAGAGAGAGAGAGAGAGAGAGAGAGAGAGAGAGAGAGATAGAGTAAACAAGTATGAAACAATAACAACAAGACAACAACAAGAACATTACACACAAAAAGGACAGTATTGTCATCAAAACAACAACAACAACAAACACAACAGCCACAACAACAACCACAACAACTGACAAGATTTCTAGGTGTGGAACCTCTCTCTCTCTCTCTCTCTCTCTCTCTCTCTCTCTCTCTCTCTCTCTCTCTCTCTCTCTCTCTCTCTCTCTCTCTCTCTCTCTCTCTCTCTCAATGATGGCTCCTTCGCTTGGGGTATGCAGTGCCAGGTCGTGCCGAAGGCACTGCACTTCTACTTAATTTTATTCTTCATCATGTTCTGATTCCAAAAACATATAAATGTGTTATATTCGGATTAAAAACAAGCTCTGAAAATTAAAAATATAAAAATTATGATTAAAATTAAATTTCCGAAATCGTTTTAAAAACAATTTCATCTTATGCCTTGTCGGTTCCTGATTCCAAAAACATATAGATATGATATGTTTGGATTAAAAACACGCTCAGAAAGTTAAAACGAAGAGAGGTTCAAAGCGTGCTATGCAGCACAGCGCAACCGCTACCGCGCTAAACAGGTTCGTCACTTTCACTGCCTTTTGCACTAGCGGCGGACTACGGTCATTGTGAAAAAATGCAGTGCGTTCAGTTTCATTCTGTGAGTTCCACAGCTTGACTAAATGTTGTAATTTCGCCTTACGCGACTTGTTGTGGATGACTTTTTTCCCCCTCGAATCTGAGTCCTTGCATGTGAATGATGGAGGTCCTCCACTAAATGTGGTGTCTGTCCTCAGAGTCATACCAGAGATACCGATCTGATTTATTATGGGTGTGCATGAACAATCGCTCCTAAAAGTGCAGTGCTGCTTGGAGATTGAGGGCGCCATCATCAATCATCCTTCCTGGGCTGTGTTTGGAGGCTGTCTTGCTTGAGGAGAGTGGGTGCTTTGAATTTTAGGCCTGGATTTATTTTCACGAGAGAATGAGTATTTCAAAAGGCGAGCAGCTAGCAAATGTGAACGCACCAACCCACATACACCTACATACACACATACACATGCACGCACGTACGCAAGCACGCAAACACGCATGCACGCACGCACTCACGCACACACAGCACAGACACAGACAGACACACACACACACACACACACACACACACACACACACACACACACACACACACACACACACACACACACACACACACACACACACACACACACTATATCTACGTGTTAAACACATTTCGTTGGCAAAATTACCACTTTGACACTAACACGACGCCAACGAATATTTTGTCTTAATTTGTACTTCTTGATTGGGAGTTGTGGCATGCTCCTGTAATCCAGTTACTTGGAGACCGAGAGTGGGAACGGTTTGAGGGCGGGGGCCCTGTCAGCAGGCGTGCCATGTCGATCGGGTGTCCGCACTAAGCCCGGCATCAATATGGGCCCTTGGGGGGAGCTCCGGGGGTCCAGGTTGACTAAGGAGAGACGAACCGGTCCAGGGTGGAAACACAGCAGACAAAAGTACACTACATTGGGTGTGCACGTTAAAGATCCCACGATTGACAAAAGGGTCTTTCCTGGCAAAATTGCTTAGGCACAATTAATAATTGTCTACCTATACCCGTGTGACTTGGAATAATAGGCCGTGAAAGGTAAATATGCGCCGAAATGGCTGCAATCTACTGGCCGTATAAAATTTCATCTCACATGGCATCACTGCAGAGCGCCTAGAACTGTACCCACGGAATATGCGCGATATAAGACTCATTGATTGATTGATTGATTACATGCGATCACCTTGTCATGGTCGTTTTGAAAAAGCAAGCATCTTTCAGCTGCACTGAACCCTGCACACACTCACACACACACACACACACACACACACACACATACCTAAAGTGTGGATGGTTACCTAAGAGGCGGCACTGGGTGTAGTGCCTTTCTAGTGCACTTGCACTACAACAGCACTGGGTGCAGTACTCGCTCCGGCATCGAAGAATTTTGCACTAAAAAATGCACAAAATTTGACCTATTTCGTCGCCTATAGAGGACGGAAAGAATGTCATTTTGAACATTGTTATGACATTCTTTCCGTCAAAAAAGTCAATTTAACGGTGTTAAATGAAGCGACCATCCACACAATTAGGTTGCCATCCAGAGTTTAGGTTGCCATCCACGTGTGGATGGTTGCCTTATGGTGATTTAGGCAACCAAACCTGTGGAAACGGGGGTACACACACACACACACACACACACACACACACACACACACACACACACACACACACACAACGCTGCAACAACTGTCAACACATACAATACAATACAATACAATAACTTTATTAATCTCTAAAAGAGAAATTGCATTGCTGAGCTTTTGTGTCCGTAATAATAACATACATAAAACATTCAAAAATAAACATTTGTGACCCTCCACCACGGAATGAGTCACATGTCACCTTTGCATGATTTTCATATTTTTACATTTTCCTAAAGAGTTTTTTATGCTCTATCCAATGGTGAAACCCGTTTTAGAAAAGAGCGAAAACTGTTTGAGTTATAAGCCTGTGACTAAGGTGACCCTCACACTGTTTCCAGACACTCCCCGGACTTATATTAAGCCTAGCGCAGAACCGCGCAAGGTGACATGCGACTCATTTCGTGGTGGAGGGTCACATTTGTTCTTTGTCATTCATACATTCTTGTGTTCTTATACATTTCTTCAATTCATACATCAATATTCTATCATAATTATGTACATACATTTATTCTCTTTTAACAGTCTGTCTTCAAACGCATCTCAGAGAGGGAGGCTAGAGATTTGTGTTGTGCCATAGGTAAAATCATGTGCTTAGCTATGAAGTAATGTTATCACATGTTATTTAAGGAAAATGAGTAAATATATGTACCAAGCGTATAACATCAGCAAAACTGAGAAAATACAGCACATTGGTTATCACATGTCGATACAACTTCCTTGGCGACATGTATCAGCCCTTAACACCATCGCCCCATTTTGTGAGGATGACTGTCCGTTTTACCAGGTCTGACGTTTTTTTAGCTATTGTATTTACCTATACAGGGAGATGACGGTAATAAGAAATAATGTTAACTTGTACGAGGATTAACTGTCCTTGAGGATATGTCTCTCCTGCTTGTTCACCTTGTTTAGATCTTAGACAAAGTTCACATTTCTTTGGAAGGTAGAGTGTCCTGTTTAATAGATCTTGCTTTTCTAGATGTCGAGGTAATAAACAAATCCTTCTAGAAAGAATATAGAAGCATCACTGTTTAGATGGAGACATGCTGGCCTTGCCTATGTACACCAGCCCCCCCCCCCCCCCCTTTAGGAAGGGTGGGCGTCCTATTTAACAACTTTGGCATATCTGGCAACCGCGCAATCGTGCATGGCCAAAAGCAATGCATAAACAACTCTTCATGACGTCCTTGACGATAGTATATCCAAGGCTATTTCCTCTTCTTCATGACGTCAGTATATCCAAGGCTATTTCCTCTTCTTCATGACGTCAGTATATCCAAGGCTATTTCCTCTTCTTCATGACGTCAGTATATCCAAGGCTATTTCCTCTTCTTCATGACGTCAGTATATCCAAGGCTATTTCCTCTTCTTCATGACGTCAGTATATCCAAGGCTATTTCCTCTTCTTCATGACGTCAGTATATCCAAGGCTATTTCCTCTTCTTCATGACGTCAGTATATCCAAGGCTATTTCCTCTTCTTCATGACGTCAGTATATCCAAGGCTATTTCCTCTTCTTCATGACGTCAGTATATCCAAGGCTATTTCCTCTTCTTCATGACGTCAGTATATCCAAGGCTATTTCCTCTTCTTCATGACGTCAGTATATCCATGGCTATTTCCTCTTCTTCATGACGTCAGTATATCCAAGGCTATTTCCTCTTCTTCATGACGTCAGTATATCCAAGGCTATTTCCTCTTCTTTATGACGTCAGTATATCCAAGGCTATTTCCTCCTGTTCAGATGGAAACTCATTCCCCTCATGACCTTCCTGTTTGACAGGCCTGACATTTCCAGTTGGCTTGGTAATATGTGGACTATCAGCAGTGCAACAACACACTTCATTCATACAGATACACTGTATTTGACGATGCTATTTGATTGACAACTTTTCCCCTATTTTGAAAGGGCGAGCTTCCTTTTTAACAAGGATGGCTTTTCACGCTGCCTGTGAGCGTCGTGCTTAACTACTTTGACGTTCGTAAGTCCCACGTTAACATGCACGCTTATAAGCAGTCCTTACCGGAGAGAGAGACAATGACAATGACAATGACAAATCTTTATTTTTCGAGGGTGACATGAATAAGCATTGATATGCTTTTTTGCATCTGGCCCTCGCCCTAAAGAGGGACTAAACTATTTTACTATAACTATGACTTTCTTTATTTGGTGTTTAACGTCGTTTTCAACCACGAAGGTTATATCGCGACGGGGAAAGGGGGGAGATGGGATAGAGCCACTTGTTAATTGTTTCTTGTTCACAAAAGCACTAATCAAAAAATTGCTCCAGGGGCTTGCAACGTAGTACAATATATTACCTTACTGGGAGAATGCAAGTTTCCAGTACAAAGGACTTAACATTTCTTACATACTGCTTGACTAAAATCTTTACAAACATTGACTATATTCTATACAAGAAACACTTAACAAGGGTAAAAGGAGAAACAGAATCCGTTAGTCGCCTCTTACGACATGCTGGGGAGCATCGGGTAAATTCTTCCCCCTAACCCGCGGGGGGTATAACTATGACTAGGGAAAAAAAAGGTTACATAAAAACATTAATGGTAGAACATATTAGTTTATGTACATGAAGCGCATTATGTAGAAGCATTGTAGATCATAAGGTAGTGTTCAAAACTGGGTGTAAAGCAATGAATATAAAGCAAAGTAAGCATACTTTGCAACAATACATTAGCTCAGCAAAACAATGTATTACAGAGCCAAATCTTTGTGATTTTGTCACAGATAAACCATAATTCCGATAATGAACAACTGTAAACAAAGAGAACATACCGATCAAGTTTATTTGTTCATAGAGTTCATTATTTGGAAAGAATATTTGGTTCTAAAAGAATCCGTGTTGGTGGAT
>NC_090247.1:76199483-76224483 GCF_037325665.1 Littorina saxatilis
TCTCATGTCAAATTTCATAAAGATCGGTCCAGTAGTTTAGTCTGAATCGCTCTACACACACACACACACACACACGCACGCACACACGCACGCACACACGCACACACGCACGCACATACACCACGACCCTCGTTTCGATTCCCCCTCGATGTTAAAATATTTAGTCAAAACTTGACTAAATATAAAAACAAACAAACTTCCCTTTCTCGTGTTGGCTTCAGTTGGGTGAAAGCTTCGGCGGGGAGCGAACTCTGTCAATACCCCGCTAGTCACACGTGACATCGCTCGTTAATTAAGATGTAGGAACGGACAATGGACTCACGAACACAGCCACTGACCGCTGTGACGCAGATGGACCACCTCTGATGACCAGCCTGGACAGAAATGGACTGCCTCAGGACCTCCCTATTTCCACGCGTTAATGGGCCTTCTCTCCCCTGGACGTTAAGGAAAGTTGTCGACCTTTTGTTTTCTGGTCGGTATAGTTTTAAGTCAGGTCAAATGAAGTCAGTCTCACGCGCTGTGTGAAGCCGGAGGTATTGGGTTGTTAGAGAAGTCATTGTTTGAAATGAGTCTTTACGGTTGTTTTAACGTTCATCCGTACACTTTGTTTCAAATGATGCACAATGATTATATATATAAACGTCTGTAATTTGAAAATTCTTCAGGGTTACTTTAGATCTTAATGGTCTGTACGTAATGTTCTTAGATAATACAAAAGAATGATACACACATGTGTGTTATGGCACAGTTAGTTCATATTTAGTTTGTATAAAAATGATGGTTTTTAAATTTTTTTATTTTTTTTTACATGTCTTTTGTATTGTTATATTATAAACAAAAAACCCATACACATAATATGTTTAAACATGTTGTTTTATGTAGGATAGGACATCCATGAAGCATAATAATGAACGTGTCAGTGACTGTACTCTTTCGTCTCTGATCACGTCACACTAACTCCATACTGACTGTGACTTTTAGTAATGTTGAAACAAGTAATGTTGATAGGTACAATTGAAGAGATATCATTTCCTAAAACATTGTTTTGGTTCCTTGATCAATTGTGTTGATACATTCAGATGTGACACCATATTTTAATAAATAAGGTCTTCTTTTCTGTTGTGGTTCCATGTACGAACCTTACTATACTGCAACACTGAAACAATCATGAAAACTGTTGTGGAGATCGCTAGATACCACTGGAATCGAATGGAAGGATATAGAACATTATAGAACTTACTTTGATTAAGTGCGCAGTCACTCATGACGTAAGCGTAGACGCTCATCGAACAGATGGAACTGTGTAGATCTAACCAGATTAGTGTCGATGTTTCCCGAATATTCTCGTATGTCCATTAACTATATAAGTAGGGCTGCGCACACGTATTGTTGTTCTTTACCAGTCTTGCACTTGTTCTTTCTTACACTGTGCTGAGAGATATTGTCACCGTTGTTCCAGCTGTTAATAAATCTACAGAACCTACACAAATCGTTGTGTCTCCTTTGCGACTGAGAGTGACGAAAGGAAAAACACGACAACTGGCGTCGCCGACAGTTACTTCCCTTGTCTATTCGGAGTGACTTATTACTGCAAAATGACGGAAACAGAGCAGCTGATAACGCTTCTAAGGGAGCAGTTGGAGCAACAGCAACGCCAGCACAAGGAAAATATGGAGCAACAAATGCACCAGATGGAGATGATGATGAAAGTGTTCAGTGGTGCCGCAGCTTCTGCCAGGGAGGAAAGCTACGACGATCCGAGTGCTTCGAATCTACGTTTTCCCATTACTACACAGGCAGCTGCAATCCCATCTTTTGTTGCGTTTGATGCAACATCGGAACTGTGGCCTGACTACTGGTCAAGATTTTGCACGTTTGTGGTCGCCAACTCCGTACCGGAGCAGCGCAAGGCTCAAGTTTTCTTGACGAATCAGACTGCTACGGTCTACAAACAACTGGCAAATCTGGCTACTCAGCAAAATCCGCCCAAGGACATCAACAGTTTGACAATGGACGAGATTGTCAAATTCATGAAAGAACAGTTCGACCCGAAACTCTTCATAGTGCGAGAACGTTTCAAGTTCTGGAGTGACATGAAACGGAAGCCAGGCGAAACTCTCCAGGAGTTAGCAGCGCGCATACGCCAAGACGCCGCTACCTGTGACTTTCCTTCGATCAAAAACCCACAAGACGAAGCTCTGAGACAGAGATTCATATGTTCTGTCAACAATGAGGCTGTCTTAAAGGCTCTATTCAAGATCAAGGACACAGAGCTGGATTTCGCACGTGCTGTCCAAGTCGCGATTGAGACTGAAGACGCAGCGAAGGTTGCCAAGGAAACTGTCTACGGTTCCAAGACCATGCCAGTCAACAAGGTCCACCAGAACAAGACTACGGGTCCACGAAAGAACCACAAGCAGTCTAATTCCACAGACAGGAAGTGCTACCGATGTGGAAAGGCCCACAAAGCAACAGACTGCCCCTACAAAGACGCCAAATGCCGATACTGTGACGTCACAGGACATTTGGAAGCTGTCTGTAGAAAAAAGCAACATCAGAATCGGGAACGACATTCCCAGGCTTCCGTGAAGAGAGTCACGAAAGCAGAGCTTGTCAACGCGATCCTCGGTGAAGTTCCCCAAGATACTCCTAGGTTGGATGTACCCATAACAATCCAGGACCGACAGTTCACCATGGAACTGGACACCGCAACTACGGGAAATTTTGTTTCTCTTCCGGTCTGGAGACAACTAGGAAAACCGAAGCTGGATGACGTCACACATCGTTACGAATCTGCCAGCAAGCACGACCTGCCCGTGCTGGGAACTTTCATGGGCCAAACCAAGGATCCAGTGACTGGTAAGCAAAGCTCAATTCCGTACATCGTCACCAAGATCCCTCATCTGAATCTGCTAGGACGCAACGCAATCCAGACTCTGGGAATTTCTGTGGACAATGCTCTAGGACTGAGGAGCATAGAGAGTCACGCTAAGAGTGAGGGTGCAAAACCTACGCATCCAGCGACCTTCAACGCGCCTTATGCTGCCCTGCAACGAGATTGTCACAGACTGTCTGATAAATTCCCAAATCTCTTCAAACAAGAATTGGGATGTCTCAAGGATTTCGAACTGGACGTGAAGTTCAAGTCTGATGCGAAGCCGGTTTTTCACAAGGCACGTCCGGTACCTTTCGCTCTTCGTGATGACCTCGCCAAAGGCTACGAAGAAGGCATCGCCAAAGGAGTCTGGAAGCCAGTCCAGTTCAATGAATACGGAACGCCAGTGGTACCAATTCGTAAGGCACAAACCTCGGGCACCCTGAAGCCCAAGCTACGGATCTGTGGTGACTACTCAGTGGGCATCAATGATCAGCTTGAAGATCACCGTCATCCATTGCCACTCCCAGAGGAACTGATGCAGAAGCTAGGAGGTGGATTCGGATACACCAAGATCGATCTTGCTGATGCCTACAACCAGATCAAGCTGGCACCAGAGAGTCAACGCAGGCTAGCCCTCAGCACTCACCGTGGGGTACTCCTGCAGCAACGACTTCCTTTCGGGATAAAGTCAGCACCTGGTTACTTTCAAGAGATCATGGAAAACCTGACCTGTGATCTACCTGGTGTTGCCGTCTTCCAAGATGATATACTCGTCAGCGGGAAGGACGCCAACGACCACCTGAGCAATCTGGAACGTTTGCTCACTCGTCTGAACGACAAAGGACTCAGATGTCGTCGTGAAAAGTGCGAGTTCGCACAAGCCAGTGTGGAATACCTTGGACATACCTTATCGGCCGAAGGGATCTCCAAAGGATCGAAGGTCGAGGCAGTTTTGAAAATGCCAGCCCCTACGGACGTCTCAAGCTTGAAGTCTTTCTTGGGCTCAGTTCAGTTTTACGGGAAGTTCATCCCTAACCTGGCCAGCATGGCAGAGCCGCTCTACCGCCTGACGAAGAAGGCGAACCCCTGGAAGTGGGGAGATGAGGAACAGGCAGCATTTGAACAGTTGAAAGATGTGCTTTCCTCGGATCAAGTTCTGGTACACTTCGATCCAAACAAGACTTTGGGACTAGCTTGTGACGCGTCCAACGTTGGAATTGGAGCAGTCCTATTTCATCGCTATCCAGATGGAAGCGAGCGCCCAATCGCCAACGTGTCCAAGACTCTCACGGCTGCAGAAAGGAACTACAGCCAAATCCACAAGGAAGCCCTGGCCATCATCTTTGGCTTGCGGAAGTTCTACCAGTATCTCTACGGACGTCAGTTCATACTGGTGACAGATCATAAGCCGCTGACATCACTGTTCGGACCGAAGAAAGGGACTCCACTGCTCGCAGCTAACAGACTAGCTCGGTGGGCCCTGTGGCTGAACCAGTTTAACTACACCATCGAGTACCGGAAAACAGCGGATCATGGCAATGCAGATGCCCTTAGTCGCTTGCCATACGGAGATGACATCGACTTCGACAGGGAGGAAAGTGGTGAAGACATGGACATGGTGTGTGCCATCAAGGTTCTCAGTCTTCAAGTCCAGCCTGTGGATGCCAATATCCTCCGTCAAGAGTCAGGAAAAGATCCAGTGATATCTACGGTGATGCGCTACGTCCGTGAAGGCTGGCCACCAAAGAACGCTGAGATCAATGAAGATGTCAACAAGTTCCGGAAGTTGTCGGACTCTCTCAGTATCTGCCACGGATGCCTCGTCCATGGATCGAGAGTGGTGATTCCACAGAGCCTGCAGTCCAAGATCCTTGATCTGCTGCATCTCGGACACTTCGGCATGGAACGCATGAAACAGTTGGCAAGAACTGCTGTTTACTGGCCCGGTATCGATGCTGCTATTGAGATGGCTACTCGACGATGTGACTCGTGTGGTGAACATCAGAACAAGCCATCCAAGCCTCCAGTTCACCCATGGATGCTACCAGAAAAGCCGTGGAGCCGCTTACACCTGGACCATGCAATCAACTTCATGGGTAGAGACTGGCTGGTGATCACGGATGCTTACTCCAAGTATCCATGCATTCATCCTACGTCATCCACGTCCTCTAGAGCCACTCTAGACCTGCTGGAAGAAGATTTTGCTCATTTTGGATTGCCTCACACACTTGTCACTGACAACGCGCCGACCTTCACTTCTGAAGAATTTCAGAGCTGGTGCAAGGAACGGGGGATCACGCACCTGACAGGGGCACCATATCATCCTGCTACCAATGGAGCCGCCGAACGTTTGGTGCAGACATTCAAACAAGCACTGAGAAAATCTTCTTTGCCACCGAAGCGTGCTCTTCAAGAGTTCTTGATGCAGTACCGGAGAACGCCGACATCCTGTGGTTTCTCTCCGAGTGAACTCTTGAATTCCAGGCAGTTACGGACAAGGATCGACACTCTGCTGCCCTCGCCAGCCCACATCGCTCAGGGCAAGCAATCCAAGGAGGCATCCAAGTCTCAGATGACTCCAGACTTGAAAGCTGTCGTCAAGGTAACCAGACAGTACAAGGCCGGAGATCCTGTGTATGCTCTGTACCATGGACCTCGCCGAGACAAACAACCCCGATTGGTACCAGCAGTCATCAAGAAGTCTCTGGGTACTCGCTGCTTCAACGTCATGGTCATTCCTCATGGTCCAGTATGGAGACGACACTGGGAACAGCTACAGCCACGCTACACCACTGAGGAAGACAATGAACCTGGTGAGGAAGTGGACACTGTTTCTGAACTTGTAACAGATCACCCCATGGAGATCTTGGAAACCGTGCCACAAACTCGGAGACAGACCAAACCCAAAGGTACTCCATCCGTTTCAGAGTATGGACCAGACAATCCAAGACGGTCAAAGAGAACACGCAAACCAACAGAGAGACTTTGCTGTTGATGCTTGAGGAGTAGCATCAGTTTAGGTGGGGAGGTGTTGTGGAGATCGCTAGATACCACTGGAATCGAATGGAAGGATATAGAACATTATAGAACTTACTTTGATTAAGTGCGCAGTCACTCATGACGTAAGCGTAGACGCTCATCGAACAGATGGAACTGTGTAGATCTAACCAGATTAGTGTCGATGTTTCCCGAATATTCTCGTATGTCCATTAACTATATAAGTAGGGCTGCGCACACGTATTGTTGTTCTTTACCAGTCTTGCACTTGTTCTTTCTTACACTGTGCTGAGAGATATTGTCACCGTTGTTCCAGCTGTTAATAAATCTACAGAACCTACACAAATCGTTGTGTCTCCTTTGCGACTGAGAGTGACGAAAGGAAAAACACGACAAAAACGTATACAAATGACACATGGAATTCATTCATTAAAAAGTTCTATATCTCATGTATAAGGAAGACCAATCCTGTTAAAAAAAAAACCCCGAATAACAGCCGAATCACAATGCAAGGTGACACATGTATTGCACACAAACGTCAATGCCAGAGGGGAAAATTGAGACAAATCTGCGGATCTGAAACTGAAGGTCAATGTGATTTTTATCCGGAAAAGATGAAATGGAAAACGTCGCCAATGTGACCTTTGATGTTGTATGTCTCTCCATACAAACATATTGTTCAGTCTGAGGAGAATAGTTTATTACATTATAGGCCAACAACCCCTGAAAGCAGCTGCCACTTTTGTTTTGCTTTCGGGGAAATACATTCACAGCTGGTGTTTGATGGTCTCTCCGTCAGTTTGGTAGCAGCTGCAGCTGTCAGAATTTGTTCTTGCATTCGTCCATTATCTTATTTCTTTTTGTGTGTAGCTTTGATCTTCCGCATTCGTCAAAAACACACAGCGGTGGTATTGAAGATCAGACCACAGACCACATCCTCCATGCAGAGATGCCCCACCTTAGAAAACCTAAGAACAAATGTGTGGCCAACTGCAGTCTCCCTCGGCTGCCAGCTGAAGGGAGACAAAGGGAGACAAAGGGACATGGAGAAGACAGTCTCCTTTGTCTCGCTGTCCGGGCTGACAGTATAGATGTGTGATCAACAAGAAGATGAAGAAGTCGAAAACACAGACTCCCATTCTGACTGCAGATGTCCCTTCTGGAAAGAGGGTATGGAAACCTCTGACGTCGACATAACACTTCACGGGGGCCATGGAGGGAGACTGCAGTTGGCCACACATTTGTTCTTAGGTTTTCTAAGGTGGGGCATCTCTGCATATCTATATGTTTTTGGAATCAGGAACCGACAAGGAATAAAAAGAATTTTTTTAAAAATCGATTTCGGAAATTTAATTTTGATCATAATTGTTATATGTGACCCTCCACCACGAAATGAGTCGCATGTGACCTTTGCATGATTTTCATATTTTTACATTTTCCTAAAGAGTTTTTTATGCTCTATCCAGTGGTGAAAACAGTTTTAGAAAAGAGCAAAAACTGTTTGAGTTATAAGCCTGTGACTAAGGTGACCCTCACACTGTTACCAGACACTCCCCGGACTTATATTAAGCCTTGCGCAGAACCGCGCGAGGTGACATGCGACTCATTTCGTGGTGGAGGGTCACATATTTTTAATTTTCAGAGCATGTTTTTAATCCAAATATAACATATTTATATGTTTTTGGAATCAGAAAATGATGAAGAATAAGATGAACGTAAAGTTGGATCGTTTTATAAAAAAAAATTTTAATTACAATTTTCAGATTTTTAATGATTAAAGTCATTAATTAAATTTTAAGCCACCAAGCTGAAATGCAATACCGAAGTCCGGCCTTTGTCGAAGATTGCTTTACAAAAATTTCAATCAATTTGATTGAAAAATGAGGGTGTGACAGTGCCCCCTCAACGTTTACAAAAAGCCGGATATGACGTCATCAAAAGTATTTATCGAGAAAAATAAACAAAAAATTCCGGGGGAACTCTCATGTAAAATTTCATAAAGATCGGTCCAGTAGTTTGGTCTGAATCGCTCTACACACACACACACACACACACACACACACACACACACACACACACACACACACACACACACACACACATACACACACACACACACACACACACACACACACACTCACACACACACACACACACACACACACACACACACACACACCATGACTCTCGTCTCGATTCCCCCTCTATGTGAAAACATTTAGTCAAAACTTGACTAAATGTAAAAAGGAAAACAGATTCGTGGAGTACATTTTACTGGCTGTACGTAGTGCATATTATTTAATCGTTTTCTTTTTTTCACCTTTTCATAAACTGTGTTATACAGGGTAGGGGTCAAGCGAGTCGTGATTGCAGGCGAACGTGTCACTTTGACATGCTACAACAACAAAAAATTAAAAATGCATAAAAAAAAAAAAATAAAAAAAAGAAGGATAGCACGCTTTTCTGTACCTCTCTTTGTTTTGACTTTCTGAGCGTGTTTTTGATCCAGGCATGTCATATCTGTGTGTTTTTGGAGTCGGGAACCGGCGAGGAGTGGGATGGGGGTGTTTTTGAATTGATTTGGGCGGTTTGATTTTGAGAGAAAAAAAAAAAAAAAAAAAATGCATATTTTGCAACCAGGTAAAGACAGTAGTGGAGGAAATTCATCTCTCAACATGATCATTTAATTAGAATTATTCGCCAACGCGTAACATAATTACAACAAGCCACGTAAGGCGAAATTACTACATTTAGTCAAGCTGTGGAACTCACAGAATGAAACTGAACGCACTGCATTTTTTCACAATGACCGTAGTCCGCCGCTTCACCTAGACGGTGTTAAAAAGGGTTGTTTGGGAAACAAGCTCCTTTGCATGGAATCGGCGTTATGATTTGTTTAAACATCAGATGCTTTTTGTGAGCAAGTGTCTGTTCTACACCAACATGCTATCATTAGATGAAAAATCCTGCGCTTTTTTTTATTTAAATTTTTTTTTTTATAACTAATGACCTGTAAGCATTGTGATTCGTAAGAAAGTACTATAACGCCAAACGCATAAGTCCACCCTCCCTTAAAACATTCATACACACTCATAAACACAAATGCACACACAGACACGTAGATACACACTCACACATAAATAAACAGACAAACGAACAAACAAAGTCCCTAAGATGCACAGGTCCGCTTCGCAGTGCTGAAATAGACGCCCGCTGTCACTTTGAAGATCGCTGTCCCAAACTGCGATAATGTTACGCTTTGACGAATAGTTCTAATGAAATGATCATGTTGAGAAATGAATTTCCTCCACATTTGTCTTGACCTGGTTGAAAAATATGCATTTTTACGAATTTTGTAGCGTGCCGAACTGACACGTTTTCCTGAAGGAGCTTATCCCAAACAACCCCTTTTAACACCGTCTAAGTGATTTATGTTCATATTTCTAACTATGTTACGCTTTGGCGAATACTAAAGTTATATGATCATGTTGAGAAATGAATTTCCTCCACAACTGTCTTTACCTGGTTGAAAAATATGCATTTTTACGATTTTTGTAGCATGTCAAAGTGACACGTTCGCCTAAAATCACGACTCGCTTGACCCCTACCCTGTATAACACAGTTTATGAACAAGTAAAACGATTAAATAATATCACTAATCGTACAGCCAGTAAAATATCCTCCACGAATCTGTCTTCCTTTTTGATGTACCTTATCTGGTTATTATTGTACGACAATTTGAAAATGACGAAAAATCACTTGCAACAGAGGGCGCAAATGAGTTGCGTTTCTTTGGCCGGGTACTGTACAAGACTTGGGTCAAAGTGAAATAAGTACAGGTGGCTGATGACACCTAAACACGCATACACCTGGGTAGCGTGACTCTTGTTGTTGTTTGCTTTCCTCTTGGAGGAAGCGACCCGAATTTCCCGACGATAGGATAATCAAATGATGAAATTTATAAGAACAGAAGAAACAAGAAATTCCCCCGAGGTAGGAAAAACACCCCCGTCCTTACCATTCTCACTGCCACCAACTGAGAAGGTTATTTCCCTTTGACCATTAATATGTCCCTCTATAAGTCCTTGTAGAATCTTAATCCACCAATAACTCCCTAACCGTGTGTTTGACTGGTCCCAATTTTTGTAAGGACCGTCTCAGGAATGTATAGAACCTGTTCACCAAGTTTGGCGACGATCGGTCCGTTCATTCTTGAGATCTATATGCGAACACAAACACACAAACAAACAAACACATCGACCGAATCCTATACACACCCCTATACCGGGGGTGTAAATACCTGATGTGGAATTCTGGACGGATCTACGGTTGTCTACGACGTGAAAGTCAAACGGTGAACACAACACAACACAACACAACACTTGAAGCATCTCTGCTACAGTGCAAGCAGCCAGTTTGCTATCTTCAGACAACACTTCAATTCTACTCCCACCACCCCCCCCCCCCCCCCCCTGCCCTCTTTTAATTTTCACCCGGTCCAATCTCTTCCCTTCATTATCTTTTACCAATTAGCTGTCGCGACTGTCCGGCAGCCGGAGGACGAATTGTCAAGCATCGGTTTTCCCGGTATTGATGAAATAAACACTTGTAAACTATTAACACAACTACCAGGCAGCTGTTCCCTGCTGGTGGCTGAGAGAGAAGCATCACGATTTTACTTTCTCTGGGTCTGAGGGCCAAGTGATTTCTTGTGAGAAGTCGGCCTATTTGCTGCAAGCGGAGACACTGGAAGAGGAATCTGGTGTTGAGTTCAGGAAGTCCACTCTCGGCAATTTTGTTTTTAAATTGCTTTTGCTAATTTTGTGCGAGTTGGAGAAATATGCATTTTTCCTTTATTGTCGTTCAGCCAGAGTGTCTCTTCAGCGGTTGGAGCGCCATTTGAGTGCCGTGTCACGTGGTTCATCAAGGACCAATCAGTGGCCCTCTACGCTAACGATAATTAGCTCTTGTCTTCAAACACTTGTCTTCTGTATCACTTGACCCGAAGGACGGCTTTTCGCTGCTAAGTTTTGTTTTGTGCTAACAATCGGTGAAGGGGAGTAGACTGAGGTGGGAAGGGGCATGGTGGGAGATAGATAGAGAGAGAGAGAGAATTGAACTTAATTTATTAAATTGAATTGAACTTTATTTAACAAGCATTAAGATTTAAGGCTACGCCTTTTCTTACAATCTGTCCTTGGGACGCACAGACACACAATGATAAAATTGAAAAATTAAAAATTAAAAAGTTAAAAAGTCAGAAAACTTCAGCAAAGATGACAATGATGATGATGATGATGATGATGAAGATGATGAAGATGAGGCATGAAGAGCATACATATGTGGTTATTCATAAAATCAAATGCATACTATGCAAGTAATTATAAGTAAGAGAGAGAGAGAGAGAGAGAGAGAGAGACAGAGACAGAGATACAGAGAGACAAAGAGAGAGAGAGACAGAGAGAGAGAGAGAGAGAGAGAGAGAGAGACAGAGACAGAGAGAGAGAGACATATATATAGAGAGAGAGAGAGAGAGAGAGAGAGACAGAGAGACAGAGAGACAGAGAGAGATAGACAAAGAGAGAAAGAGAGAGAGAGAGAGAGCGAGAGAGAGAGAGAGAGAGAGAGAGACAATGACAATGACAATGACAATGACAAATCTTTATTTTTCGAGGGTGACAAGAATAAGCATAGATATGCTTTTTTGCATCTGGCCCTCGCCCTAAAGAGGGACTAAACTATTTTACTATAACTATGACTAGGGGAAAAAAAAGAAGAAGAAAAAGTTACATACAAACATTAATGGTACAACATATTAGTTTATGTACATAAAGCGCATTATGTAGAAGCATTGTAGATCATAACTTAAGGTAGTGTTCAAAATTGGGTGTAAAGCAATGAAGATAAACGGAAAGTAACCCAACAATACATTAGCTCAGCAAAACAATGTATTACAGCGCCAAATCTTCGTGATTTTGTCACAATAAACCATAATTCCGATAATGAACAACTGTATACAAAGAAAACATACCAATCAAGTTTATTTGTTCATAGAGTTCATTAAATGGAAAGAATATTTGGTTCTAAAAGAATCCGTGTTGGTGGATTGCCGCAGGGCGTCCGGAAGAGCGTTCCAGAGGCTGCTTCCTGAATAAACAAGACTTGATTTAAATAGGTCTATCCTAGGAAGAGGAGTGTTTAGTTTTATAAAGTGGTGCGAATTCTTCAAAGAGAACTTTGAGCAAATGGTTTCGGGTGCATTTTCTGTCATAATTTTATGCATCATTATTCCTTTGTTATAATTCATTCTTGACTTTAGAGGTAGGACCCCTATGTTGATGTAGTCTGAGTCGGTGAGAGTAGTCTGTTTGAGTAATACTACTTTTAGCGCTCTTTTGTGTAATCTGCTGAGTAGCTTTAGGGAATTATCACTTGCAGAGTCCCATAGAGTGGATGCGTAATCAATAAGAGACTGAATATGAGCAGTGCAAAATAACTTCCTGGCTTGACAATTAAGGAAGTGTTTAATTCTAGATAAGAGGTACACTTTCTTTGACACTAATTTACTAAGTTGTTCAATGTGAGTTGACCAAGACAGGTTGTTATCGATGTGGACACCTAGAACTTTGTGATGGTCGACTTTTTCCACTATATTGCCGTCAATCATTAAATCGGGACCAGTTGAGGTAAAATTCTGTCGTTTTTGTCTAGTTGTAATTATCATATATTTGGTTTTCTTTGGGTTAAGAGACATGTGATTTAGGTCAGTCCATTCTGTCAGCTGGTTTAGACTTCCTTGGAGGGATTCTGATAAGCGAGTTAAATTTTTGTTACTGGAGTGAATTGTGGTATCATCTGCAAAAAGTTCACATAAATGTTGAATATAAAGGGGGAGGTCATTAACATATATTGAGAAGAGCAGAGGTCCTAATACCGATCCTTGTGGTACACCGTAATCTACAGCTTGCATGCTCGATGCTCTAGTGTTTGTAAGAACTGTCTGTTGTCTGTCAGAGAGGAATGAACTAACAAGATTGATAGTATCATATCCGACGCCATACAAACCGAATTTTCTAAGCAATAATGTGTGATCAATTACGTCAAAGGCTTTTGCAAAGTCTACGAAAATGGCACCACAGAATTCATTATCGTTTATTTTGTCCAACCACTGATCAACAAGAGAGATTAAGGCAGTGTGGCAGGAATGCTTAGCTCTAAATCCTGATTGTTTAGGATGGAATAAGTTGTTTTGGTTGAAATGTGTTAGGATGTGTTTGTTGATATGCTTTTCCAGTGGTTTTGATAACACAGACAAAATGGAAATTGGCCTATAATTTGAGGGGTCTCTTTTGTCACCTGATTTAAACAGAGGAATGACTTTAGCCTGTTTCAGGGCGACTGGAAAATATTTTTTGTCTAAACAGAGATTGTAAATGTAGGTAAGTGTTTCAGAAATTACGGGGGCTGACAATTTAAGAATCCTACCATCAAGCCCATCGAGCCCCCGGGTGCCTGTTTGCTTGAGGTGTGTAAGTGCGTGAAAAACTTCAGGTACTGTAAGAAGGGGAATTTTTGCTTGACATGAAATTTGTTTTGATTTGCAAAATTCTTCTAAAACTTTCAAATCATTTAATTTGGACTTGTCATTTTTAATCACATTTTCAGCAATTTTGGAAAAATGTGTGTTTAAATCATTGGGAGATATGTCCTTGATACAACTCGGATGACTGGCAGCCTTTTTATTCGTAAGTTCATTTATTGCCTTCCATATATTCTTTGAGTTTTGCTTTGAACTTGATGCTAGGTCACGAAAATATTTTATCTTTTTTGTTCGTTTAAGTGAATTTACCTTATTTCTCTGTTCTCTGTATTCCTCTTCCTTGCCAACCGACTTTAAAAAATCGCGATGGTCAATGGCATGTTGTAAATCATTATCAAACCATTTAGGTTTTACAATGTGCCTAACTCTCTTTATTCTCCACGGAGCATGTTTATCGTATATGTCATTGAAGGCACTAAGCCAATGTGTTAGGGCTTCGTCCGGATCCGTAAAATTGTAAGTATCAGATAGTGGGGAATTCCAAAGTTCATGTAGAAAGGTGTCTTCGTTAAATTGAGAAAAAGAGCGGTATTTTATTGTCTTGTGACCAACTTTAGGAATTTTGACACCCTTTCTTGACCATGTTAAACAGACAGGAAAATGATCGCTGCAACCATTGGCTGGAACACAACATTCGACAATATTATGGTGATCAGTAACATAGATATGATCTATCAGAGTACTGCTGGATGATGTGACTCTAGTGGGAGTGTTGACTATTTGTTTAACAAATAGAGAGAGGGAGAGAGAACTCGAACTCGAACTCGAAAACTTTATTACCGAGGGATGATAGCATTAGGTCCATATGGTCCTTTCTTACAGCTAGTCCCTACTATAATACACACATGAAACGAAGAACAAGTATGAAGAATAAAAAAAGAAATCAAATAAAACACAATCATGTAGGGAAAAGTATAACAAACATTAGTGTGCTTGTGGAAGCATATTATACATTTTCTCTTTTACGCACCCTCACACACACTCGCACAAATTGTACACCGACTTAGTCGTTAGAGAGGTGCTTTCGGAGCTGTCTTTTAAAAGAAGATAATGACAGACATGACCTAATATTTACAGGTAGTGAATTCCAAAGGAACGCACCAGAATAAGAAAAACTAGTTTTAAACAAATCGATGCGGGGCCTTGGCAAGGCAAGGTTATTTCGAGTGTTTGAATAATATGACGGAGATGATTTGAAGAGTTGTATAAGATATGTTGGGGCGTCCTTATAGACGACTTTATACATAAATGAACATGTATTATACAAAAGCTGCTTCTTTAAGCTTAACATCCCAATACTTTTAATCTTTTCCTTTGTAGAAGAGATGGACTAGGCAGAACTAGTTTAGCAGCTCTACGCTGGAGCGATTTCAGCTTCTTCAAGTGAACTTCACTACACCCGTCCCATACTATGGAAGCATAATCAATATGGGGTTTTATGTGGGCATTGTAAAATAGTTTTCTTGTGTCTAGATTAACAATGCTTTGTAACTTTGACAAAAGAAACAGGTTTTTAGCAATTTTGTTTGCAGATTCCATTGATGTGAGTTTGCCATTTGAGATTATTATCAACAGTAAGTCCCAGTAAACGGTGCTCAGATACTTGCTCAATGGAGTGCTCATTTAGGGACAGACTCATGAGTCATTTCTGAAAGTTGATGTTTTTGGCGAGTGCTGATTATCATAGAGAGAGAGAGAGAGACAGACAGAGCGAGACAGAGAGAGAGAGAGAGACAGAGAGAGAGAGAGAGAGACAGAGAGAGAGAGAGAGAGAGAGAGAGACAGAGAGAGAGAGAGAGAGACAGAGAGAGAGAGAGACAAAGAGATACAGATACAGACAGAGAGAGAGAGAGAGACAGAGAGAGAGAGAGACAGAGAGAGAGAGAGACAGAGAGAGAGAGAGAGAGAGACAGAGAGAGAGAGAGACAGAGACATACAGATACAGACAGAGAGAGAGAGAGACAGAGAGAGAGACAGAGAGAGACAGAGAGAGAGAGACATAGAGAGACAGAGACAGACAGAGACAGATAGAGAGAGAGACAGACAGAGAAAAAGAGAGAGAGACAGAGACAGACAGAGAGAGAGAGTGAGAGAGAGAGACAGAGACAGAGATAGAAAGAAAGAGAGACAGTTTGTTTGTTTGTTTGCTTAACGCCCAGCCGACCACGAAGAGCCATATCAGGGCGGTGCTGCTTTGACATTTAGAGAGACAGAGAGAGACAGAGAGAGAGAGAGAGAGAGAGAGACAGAGAGAGAGACAGACAGACAGAGACAGAGAGAGAGAGAGACAGAGAGAGATAGAGACTGAGAGACAGAGACACAGAGACACACAGAGAGAGAGAGACAGACAGACAGACAGACAGACAGACCGACAGACAGACAGACAGACAGACAGACAGACAGACCGACAGACAGACAGACCGACAGACAGACAGACAGACAGACAGACAGACAGAGATTCTCTGTGTGGCGGACAACGCCTGGTTTACAGCTTCCTGTCCCTGATGCTGCGGAAGCTGACCTTGCCCCTGCAACTACTAGTTTGTGATTTATTGTGTGTGTGTCTGTGTGCAACTACTAGTTTGTGATTTATTGTGTGTGTGTGTCTGTGTGTCTGTGTGCAACTGCTAGTTTATTTTCAAAAGAGGCTCACTTAGGTTGTTTTCTTATCTACTGATTTACTCACTCACTCACCTTCTTACTCACTGACTTTCTTACTTAAGTTACTCGCTTACTGACTCACTTACTTACTCACTTACTTACTTACTTACTTACCTACTTAGGCAAAAAAAAAATTGTCTGTTTCTGGTAACATGGCTAAAAAAAATAGGGTCGGTAGGTCGGGATTTTTAAAAAAAAAAAATTTTTTACCCCAAATGTAGACCAATTAAACTAACTTTAAAAATCGCGCAAAGAGACTGGATTCACTATACATAGAGACAAGACACTCAACACATTTACAAATCGTCAGCGGACTTTCGTTTTCACATGTTTTTGTCATATTCTCACCCTGTCCTTTACCACCCAAAAAAATATAAAAAATTTTGAGTTTGGAAAAAAAAAGTTTAGGGTCGGCGCCGTAATTTAGGGTCGGTCGGGTGACCAGAAACAGACAATTTTTTTTTTGTTGGCCTTATGCCTTTTGCCCACAGCGGAACATGGCCAATGACCGACACTCCTCCCTCGTAAACTCCGGACTCCCGGCTGCTCTTTCTGCCTCAGTCCAGCTGTTGCCCTCTCTCTATAGATCTGCTCCCGTGTCGCCCCTTCACTTGTTTTTACATTTAGTCAAGTTTTTACTAAATGTTTTAACGTAGAGGGGGGAATCGAGACGAGGGTGTGGTGTATGTGTGTGTGTGTGTGTGTGTGTGTGTGTGTGTGTAGAGCGATTCAGAGAAAACTACTGGACCGATCTTCATGAGACTTGACATGAGAGCTCCTGAGTATGGTATCTCCAGATGTTTTTTCATTTTTTTTATAAATGTCTTTGATGACGTCATATCCGGCTTTTTGTGAAAGTTGAGGCGGCACTGTCACGCTCTCATTTTTCAACCAAGTTGGTTGAAATGTTGGTCAAGTAATCTTCGACGAAGCCCGGACTTTGGCATTGCATTTCAGCTTGAAGGCTTAAAAAATAATTAATGAGTTTGCTCATTAAAGTTGTCATTAAAATCAATTTGTCGCAAACATATTTAAAATTGATTGTATCATATTCTTCATCACATTTTGAATCTAAACATATATACATATGTCATGTTTACTCTTAAAATGTGATCACAATTAACGAAAATAGATTAATTAATCTTACGATTAAAATTTAAG
This sequence comes from Littorina saxatilis, assembly GCF_037325665.1. Classification (NCBI taxonomy): domain Eukaryota; kingdom Metazoa; phylum Mollusca; class Gastropoda; order Littorinimorpha; family Littorinidae; genus Littorina; species Littorina saxatilis. The sequence continues at coordinate 76,216,784 of NC_090247.1, forward strand.
AAATCGATCCAAAAATGATTTCATCTTATTCTTTATCATTTCCTGATTCCAAAAACATATAGATATGATAGGTTGGATTCAAAACAAGCTCAGAAAGTTAACAAGAATACAGAAAAGCGCGCTTTCCTGCTTAGCACAATACGCTACCGCGCTAATCTGGCGTGTCAATATCACTACGTTTTGCACGTGGGACATGAGCGGTTTCCTTCACGCTGGGATTGACGAAGCTGTACTGACTTGGTGAAAAAATACAGTGCGTTCAGTTTCATCCCGTGAGTTCGACAGCTTGACTAAATGTAGTAATTTCGCCTAACGCGACTTGTTTGTCCTTACCGCCCCTCTTCATTCTCCCTGCGGTGTCTGAGTCTGAGTATGTTGATTATTGTTTTAAATTTTATCAAACACTCAAAATCACAAAATCGCACAGTATTTCTAAATTGATCAACTAAACGACGAAACTCGAAATCATTTGTTGGTATGTATCTCTTCGTGCCTTTACTGAAAGCGTGGTACATGGTGTAGATTACATTTCGTTTTACACAGACAATGTCACGTGATGCACTATGCGAATCACGTGATACTCAAAGGACGAATTTCTGACTCGGGCTCATCCCCGTTCTTGATTATTTCCTGTTCTTTTTCGTTTGCTTTTTGATCTGTGGACATGTCCTTCGGGTTTTGTTTTTCTTGTTTTGCTTGCATGTCAACTTTTATGTCGCTATCTGGTTAATGGCTTCATTTATTTTTCCCTTTGATTTTGCCTCGAGCTCTGTTCGGGGCATGCCCCCTTTTCCCCAAGAAAACTCTGGTGTGTGTGTGTGTGTGTGTGTGTGTGTGTGTGTGTGTGTGTGTGTGTGTGTGTGTGTGTGTATGCGTGTGTGTGTGGTTGTGTGTGTGTGTATATACATGTGTGTGTGTGTGTGTGTGTATGCGTGTGTGTGTGTATGTGTGTGTGTGTGTGTGTGTGTGTGAGTGGTTGTGTGTGTGTGTGTGTGTGTTTGTGTGTGTGTGTCTGCGTGCGTGTGTGTGTTTGTGTGTGTGTGTGTGTGTCTGCGTGCGTGAAGAATAAGAATAAGAATAAGAATAAGAATAAGAATATAGTTTATTGTCATGAAACCATTTAGGTTTATAAGACACATACATGTACATAAACAACAACATAAATCATTATGTTTTTTTAAGAAAACAATTGTATACGAACTTCCCCAACATGAATTGTAGATTGTCTTCCAACAACAGTTGACTGGGCATAGTATAAACAGGTATACTTTTATTGACCTGTTTCATTAATTGTTCTCTAAAATGTTTATATTCAATACATGTATCTAGCATATGTAATTCATTTTCTATTACTCCACAACGTTGACATAATCTGTTTTCTTTTGGCGTATTATCATATCGGCCTTTTTCAATCTTCAAGTCATGTGCACTTATTCTAAGTTTACACAATGCCTGTTTGTATTTAAAATCAATATCATTGGTTAAGTATGAAGCAGTTTCATATTCCTTTGTTACAATCCTGTAAAATTCTAATTTGGAAGAACTGTTTACTTTTTCTGTCCAAAATTGCATATATTTTCCTTCTAACTTCTGCAATATAACATGTTTCAATCTTTTTCCACTAAAGGTAAACTGATTTTTCCAAACGTGATCTAATCCTAAAGTGTGTAGTATTTGTTTCACAAACGATATCCATGGGTTGTTATCATGTGCAACATTATACATGTGGTCATATAACATACTTAAGTGAGATGTTTTTGGGCGTTCTAATATGTGTATCCAGTAAGAAATGACCTGACAAATTATCTTTAAGGTAATTGGATATCTTCCTAATTCGCCTAACACTGGCAATACCATAGCCTTTTTATGTACACCAAGAAACTGTCTACAAAACTTCGAATGTAACATTTCATGACTGAATTTATTAGACAGACATTCCTTAAATAAATCGTTGAGATCTAGTTCTTTCTTTCCCTTCAACCTATGTGGGAACCAAATTTCTGCTGCGTATGTTGATATTGGCATAATTAAACTATCATAAAGTTGTGATATAATATCGAAATTAATATCAGTCCTTCTAAATGTTCGACGAAGTGTATGAAGCGCTTTGTTTGCTTGTTTACTCAAATGATCTTGAGCTCTAATAAAATGTCCACGCTTGTGTAAAATTACTCCCAAATATTTATACTCTTCAGCCGTTTCTATAATATCCTCTCCAAAACGAAAGGAAATGTGCACCTTAGGGTTCACTTTAGAAAAAACCACTACTTTCGTTTTAGTTTTATTTATTTTCATTCCCCATTTATTGCAGTATTCATTAAGATGATCAAGTTTCCTTTGTAGTCCTTTCTTTGAAACTGAAAAAACAACTAAATCATCTGCATATAATAAACATGGGATTCGATACGTCGAAAAAGCCTCAATTTTTGGAGAATCATTATCCAGCAAATTTTGAGTAATATCGTTGATGAATATATTAAACAAAGTTGGGCTTAATGTGCTGCCCTGATGCACTCCTTTTTTAATCATAACTTCTCTACTGTATCTATCCTCCGATTTTGCACAAATTGAAGCATTTGTATACATATCTTTGATTATGTTATAGCATTTTCCTTTAATTCCGGTTCGGAATAATTTTGTAAGTAATGCATCGTGCCAAACATTATCAAATGCCTTTTGAAAATCAACAAAACATCCATAGAGTCTACCATTTTTAACATTCAAAGCTTGATCAATAATTTTTTTAATAATGAATATTTGATCCGTTGTTCTGTATTTTTTTCTGAAGCCAGCTTGTTCTTTGATTAATATATTTTCGTTATCTAGATACAAGTTAATTCTTGTGTTTATGATTGTACTAAATATTTTTCCTAATGTACTTGTTAGTGTTATTCCACGATAGTTATTAACATCTAATGGATTACCGTTTTTATACAATGGAATATTTATACCATTATTCCAATTATCTGGATATATGCCTGTTGAAAATATCATATTGAATATATTTTTGATAATTATCATTGTCTTTGGCAGACTCGTTTTTATCATCTCATTAGTTATTCCATCTTTTCCCGGGGACTTTTTGTTCTTTTGATGCAAACACGCTTCTTTAACTTCTTTATCTGAAATTATTCTATCCATAACTGATGAACCAACATGATAACATTGTCCTATGTTATCTAATTCATCTTTTATTTTTTTTCTTTGTTCCTCTTTTACTTCAATGTCCTTCCCAATAATATTTTCAAGATGAGAAATCCACTTTGAAGTACTTATATGATGTTTATGTGTAATTCGCTCACCCATCGTTTGTAATTCCTTTAAGGTTCTCCATGCTGTAGATGGGTCCTTATTGAGATCGTCATTTAATTTATTTACCAAAATATTTTTGTATTTGCGTTTCTTTTCTTTTATACACCTATTATATATTTTACGTTTGGCAAAATATTTTTCTCGAATATATTGGTTATATGGTTGTCTATTTAATGCATTTAATATTGATTTAATTTCTTTTTTTTGTATGTAACAGTCCATGTCAAACCATTTCTTGTTTTTCTTTTTCTTACGTTTATTTTGTTTATTTTTCTTACTCAGGCTGATATTGGCAACTGAGCTCATTATATCTGTAAATTCATTCACTATCTCATTTACCTTATCCACAGAAGTCGTTGTATTATCTTGAAAGTAGCTGTTCACTTGATTTTCAATTTGAAGAAGTTGGTCTTGTATCCATGGCATTGTAATTGCTTTTTTGAATTTTTCTTCTGATAGATTATCCCACTTATATTCATTTTTTTTACCACTATTCTCATGTGATGTTTTAAAACTTGAATTATCGGGTGAACAATATTTTTTTGTTTTTTTATGAAAGGGAGATGCAACAATATTCAACTTTATTGGACAATGATCTGAATATTGTGAGAGTGGGTGAACTGTCATGCTTAAAATGTCTTGTTTTAATGCTTTAGAACATATGAAATAATCCACCACACTACTACCGTTGTGATTGTAACATGTAAATCGACCATCAAGGTCACCTAGTGTTCTCCCATTCAAAATGTACATATTATTATCAATACATATGGATATCAGTCTTCTTCCAGATTTTTGTACTAATTTATCCATGGAGTTTCTGTTATGAAGATCCTCAAAACTATAGTTGTTTGGAAGGTGATCTGAATGATCATCATCATCGTCATCATCCATTTCAATATAATCAGAAATCCTAGCCGTTCTTGCATTAAAGTCACCACATAAAATAATGTCACCTCTTGTAGCAAGTTCTTCAATATTTTCCTCAAGGCTATCCCAAATCTTCAAACTGTTGTCTCTTCCAAATGAGGATGTCACTGGGGGAATATACACACATCCGATGAATATGTCATTATTGTTAATGCCTCCCATTTTGATCCAAACCATATCAGAATTGCTTCTTGGTAAAATACAAACTTGTTGTCTCAGATGTTCCTTGATAAATACAGAAATCCCTCCTGATGAACTCATTGATTTTTTCCGTTTTGGCCTGGTGTAATGAATACCAGAGGCAAAATTGGGAATGTGGATGTTCTTTACATTTTCTCTATCTTCATGCATTTCTTGTATGCAAATAATATCATATTTATTAAAGTGATTTATGATCTCTTCAACCTCTAATTTGTTTGTCTTTAACCCATCAATGGTTTCTTTACAACCTTTTATATTCCATGACAATATTCTAATCAACTGTTTAAACATTTTCTGTCAAACTTTAAATAGGAAATAACGCACTTTAAAAGCTTGTTTCAATCACTCTCAGAAATATGAATTACGGATTATGATATTCGAGATTTCATCTTCAAGCACAATAGCTGTCTATTTTGACGGTAAAATAAAAACGTCAACCTGTTTCCATGTTTATTTTCTGGATTTTATAGTACATCTGTCTATTACAACTGCCACATGTCATGAATCATTTTCTTCTGTATTGGAATGATTCAATGTATCCATGCTCTGGTTTCTCTTTTCATCGTGTACCTTCCATCTCGTAAAAAGAGTGGTATGGCTTCCTTCCGTACCTATTGTTCCAGTGATAATGGCGTGGTTGGTGACTTGTATAAACTTTGGATGATTGCTTTTCGTCGTAGTATGGAGCGTGGCTTGACTGACCATAATGATCGTTCTCGTTCTCAAAATAATACCTTTCCTTTGACTGTTTGTGCTCGTTACGTCGGGCGTAGTTGTTCTGGTAATTACGATTGTATTTATTACTGTACCATCGTTCAGAGGAGTACATATTTAATTGTTCATCTTCATAACGTTTGACGTTGTTCTGGTGGCTGCGGTATCCGTTGTGTCTTCTTTCATATTGATCGACATGGTTGGACCTGGTGTGTGGATGGTATCTTGTATGCCCGTTGAATGGCTGCTTATCTTCGAAGTGTGGAGCGTGGCTTTTTTGAGCATGGTATCTGTACTGCTCATTTTTGTAATGTTGAGCGTTGTGATTCTTGTCACTGCGGCTGTACACTTCGTAGTTATGAGCTTCGGTGTTCTGTCTTTTGCGTTTGTACTTCCTGAATGAGGTTTTTCTTCTTGGGGTTTTCCAGAGCATCTGTTCCAAGTGTCGTCCAATGTTGGCTGCCATGATTCCTGTTCCTTTCAAATTCGGATGCAATTTGTCAGTTTGAAGATGAATCTCTGGACGCAGCGTATCATGACTGACAAAAGTGATGTTTTCATCTTCATGCATCTCCATGAACAACATGCAGTTGAACATTTCTCCCTTGTGTTTGAACTCAGCTTTGTCGGTTTTCGCTATTTTACTTATGACAATCGGAATGTCTGGCCTCTTTTCTCTTATCGCTTTTACGGCTGACTTTATTCCCTCTATCGCTGTTTTGACGTCCATAGATCTCAAGTCATTTACGCCTGTATGTATGACTACCGCTTTGACTTTTAGATCCCTTGCCTGATGTACGTCCATCTTCACTTCTTTTGTCGTCGCTGTTTTAACTTTCATAACTTGTAGACCGTAACCGTCTCCCAATCTCTTTGGATCCAAGTCCTTCAGAATAGAGTCGTGGAAGATCACCACTGTTGGTCGCTCACATTCTTCGTTGGAATCCGATTCCTCTTCACTACTGCCGGAACTGGATGATTCATCTTCACTACTGCCGGAACTGGATGATTCATCTTCACTACTGCCGGAACTGGATGATTCATCTTCACTACTGCCGGAACTGGATGATTCATCTTCATGTGAAGGGTTGGTGCTGTTGCTTTCCTCGACTTTGTCCACGATGTTTTGTTTGCTTGTAGTGAATTCGTCTGTTTTTGATCTTTTGACATCATCCTTGTCTAATGTGATGGGACGTTCTTTGCGTGTGTGTGTTTGTGTGTGTGCGTGTGTGTGTGTGTGTGCGTGTGTGTGTTTGTGTGTGTGTGTGTGTGTGCGTGTGTTTGTGTGTGTGTGCACTCTGTGTGTGTGTGTGTGTGTGTGTGTGTGTGTGTGTGTGTGTATGTGTGTGTGTGTGTATGTGTGTGTGTGTGTGTATGAGAGAGAGCTCTCTAGATGTGTGTGCCTGGAAAGTGTTAGGACATGTGTGAGATTTTAGACAATCGCTTATGGAGGGTCAACTGGGCCACCGGACAGAGGTCAGGCAACTGGAAAACAACCGGCTCACGCCCATTGCCCAACTCCAACTTTGGCTCGGACACTGGAGACAGGACGCTGCGAGGATGGAGGGTTGTTGGACCTGCGGGAGGGGATATGTGGGAGGGGGGGGGCGAATGTTCTACTCAAGACGCCATTAAAAATAGTTTCTTCCGTTGGCTAAAAAAGTCAAGTTGGAAAATAGTGTCAATATAACATATTGACAGTCATTTCTACTTCATTTCAACAATCGAAGAATTTCACATTAAAAACTCAAAAAGCAATTAATTTGATTCAAAAAGCAATTAGCTGTGCTGTAATCTATACACACGTCCAATAATTTACCAGTAAATGCTCCGTAACTGGGGCAATTAATTAAATCGACGTGATCAGGGGAACGAACTTCGTTGGCAAACCCTCCTGCGTCAGAGGCCCGAATCTCTTCATCGCCACATGTTCTCAATGTTAGCAGTACGTCATCCACAACGGTAAGAGACAGAAGCCCGTGCGAATTTAGCTAAAAATGTAATTAAGTAAGTGCACGGAATGTTGATCGCTGTGAGGGGCGAACAAGCAGAACGAAGCGAAACGAAAGACATGCGAAAGCAATGAATGCAACGACAGCATTTAGAAATCGAATGAGTGAAAGTTCAAGCATACGTACTTCTTGTTCTGAGGCATTCCTTATGTGTGATGTCATCACTGCAATCCCCAAACCGAGCTGCGCGATCTGGGGAGGAGGGGACGATTGTAGACCGTGAATATTCCTTTACAGCCATAAACATGAAATGAGGATGAAAGTCGCGTGTTCATTTCAAATGATTGTTATTCTCCCAGGTGCCAGGAGACTGGTTCCGCATAATTATCACTTACTTCTCTTTGTTTAGAAGATCGTTTCATCCATAGACTTTGTCACGGGTTCTGAAGCGAGAGTGGTGCGAGGGTTGTGGTCGTGGTAGACATTGGTCTGACGGAAAGGGGGGGGGGGGGATGAGTGGAGTGGGGGATGAGTGGTATTGTGTCGCCTCCTCTGTCTTCAAACAGGAGGTGGCGCAGGCAGCTTGACACG
>NC_090247.1:76229483-76298853 GCF_037325665.1 Littorina saxatilis
TAATAAAGCGATTTTAATGTTTAAGGTACAAATAAACGAGACCCCACAGTACATGCGATCATTATTTCAGAAAGCATCAGACAGATATGGCTCCAACAAATTAATTTCCCCGCTACCCCGTATTGATTTATACAAAACCAGTTTAGCGTTTTCGGGCTCAACTATTTGGAATTCGCTACCATGTGAGATAAAGGGGTCAGGCACGATTAAACACTTCAAATCGCAACTTTGCAAATATCTGTTGTCACGAACAGTCACATTCTGAAGCTGTTCCTATTTTATTTAATCACCAGAAGCAAGAATGCATCACTATCATACCTCTATACATTTTGTTCAGCCAAATGATGATGATGATAATAATGTTGACGAAGATAATGATGATGATGATGATGAAGAGGTTGTGTGTGCGTGTGTCCGTCGCGATATAACCTTGAATGGTTGAAAACGACGTTAAACACCAAATAAATAAATAAAGAAAGAAAGAAAGTGTGCGTGTGTATGTACGTGTGTGTGTGTGTGTGTGTGTGTGTGTGTGTGTGTGTATGTGTGTGTGTGTGTGTGTGTGTATGTGCGGGTGTGTGTTTGTGGAGGGGAGGGGGTGTGTGCGAGTGTGTGTTGGATTGTGTGCGAGCGTGATTGCATGCATACCGTGGCGCGCGTGTGTGTGCGAGTCGACTTTTCTTTTCCTTTGTATTTTATTGACATACATGTACTTTTCAATGTCCTGTTATGCATTATGTATTCGTATAGGTAATGTTGTAGTTTGTAATACTGTATGATTGTGATTGATGATTGTCCTTTTATTGTCTCTATTTTTATGTCTTAGTTTAGCAGGGACAGATTGTAAGACTAGGCGTCAGCCTAAAATCTCCATCCTTGAGTAATAAAGTTCGTTCGTTCGTTCGTTCGTTCTCTCACTCTCTCTTTCTCTCTCTCTCTCTCTCTCTCTCTCTCTCTCTTTGTCTCTCTCTCTGTCTCTCTCTCTCACTCTCTCTCTCTATCTCACACTCTCTCTCTCACTCTCTCGCTCTCACTCTCTCTCTCTCTCACTCTCTCTCTCTCACTCTCTCTCACTCTCTCTCACTCTCTCTCTCTCTCTCTCTCTCTCTCTCTCTCTCTCTCTCTCTCTCTCTCTCTCTCTCTCTCTCTCTCTCTCTCTCCTCCACACGCTGACAAGGAGCACGTATGCGGGGAGACACACCCCTCGTTAGTGACTGGCCTATGATGTCACGTGGACAAGTTTGCCTTTATAAAAGTAAGAGTATTTACTCTTTGACAACCCATACACGTTAGACAGAGTTATGTCCGGAATTCGGATTTGGATTTCTTTGAGATGTCCATTAATCACAACCAATGCCGGTTTGAGCCCCACACTGTTGGCCACTTTCTCATGCACGCAACCCCTGTTCGCTGTGCACACCCTTGTGCACTTAGGCTTTATACGCTGGCGCAAGTGGCCGTCCATTTAGTATTTGGTCCGGCTTATGTCCGGTGTTAGCAGTGTTCATCTCTCGGCTTGTCTATCATTACATTCTCTATTTACACCCCCGGTATAGGGGTGTGTATAGGATTCGGTCGATGTGTTTGTTTGTTTGTCTGTTTGTGTGTTTGTGTGTTTGTATGTTTGTGTTCGCATATAGATCTCAAGAATGAACGGACCGATCGTCACCAAACTTGGTGAACAGGTTCTATACATTCCTGAGACGGTCCTTACAAAAATTGGGACCAGTCAAACACACGGTTAGGGAGTTATTGGTGGATTAAAATTATACAAGGACTTATAGAGGGACATATTAATGGTCCAAGGGAAATAACCATTCTCACTGCCACCAACTGAGAAGGTTATTTCCCTTTGACGGGGGTGTTTTTCCTACCTCGGAGGAATTTCTTGTTGTTTCTTTTTCTGGGCGGTTAATTCGTTCAAGGACAGCTACAGGTAAGCATTAAAGAAGGAACAAATCAAATATAACACAGAACGGAATAGAAAGACAGAAAGAGTAAAGTGATACACGAACTGGGAGAAAGACAGAAAGAGTAAAGTGATACACGAACTGGGAGAAAGACAGAAAGAGTAAAGTGATACACGAACTGGGAGAAAGACAGAAAGAGTAAAGTGATACACGAACTGGGAGAAAGACAGAAAGAGTAAAGTGATACACGAACTGGGAGAAAGACAGAAAGAGTAAAGTGATACACGAACTGGGAGAAAGACAGAAAGAGTAAAGTGATACACGAACTGGGAGAAAGACAGAAAGAGTAAAGTGATACACGAACTGGGAGAAAGACAGAAAGAGTAAAGTGATACACGAACTGGGAGAAAGACAGAAAGAGTAAAGTGATACACGAACTGGGAGAAAGACAGAAAGAGTAAAGTGATACACGAACTGGGAGAAAGACAGAAAGAGTAAAGTGATACACGAACTGGGAGAAAGACAGAAAGAGTAAAGTGATACACGAACTGGGAGAAAGACAGAAAGAGTAAAGTGATACACGAACTGGGAGAAAGACAGAAAGAGTAAAGTGATACACGAACTGGGAGAAAGACAGAAAGAGTAAAGTGATACACGAACTGGGAGAAAGACAGAAAGAGTAAAGTGATACACGAACTGGGAGAAAGACAGAAAGAGTAAAGTGATACACGAACTGGGAGAAAGACAGAAAGAGTAAAGTGATACACGAACTGGGAGAAAGACAGAAAGAGTAAAGTGATACACGAACTGGGAGAAAGACAGAAAGAGTAAAGTGATACACGAACTGGGAGAAAGACAGAAAGAGTAAAGTGATACACGAACTGGGAGAAAGACAGAAAGAGTAAAGTGATACACGAACTGGGAGAAAGACAGAAAGAGTAAAGTGATACACGAACTGGGAGAAAGAAATAACAAATGCAACACGTTTTGCTGAGTTTTGGCATAGTAATGTCGTTATGTAAACGTGTTATAAGATATACACATGCATAATTGCCTTTTTATCACTTTTGTTATACTTGCTCACGGGCGAGGAAAATCGTAATGTCGCACTTAGCCGGTTGGCAGAGCGTTGGGTAATAGGAGAGAAATCATGTGAATAATGTAAGACTTGTTGCACAGTTTGTTTTGGATATCTTGACGCCTCCAGTTTCTTCTTCTTCTTCTTCTTTTCGATCGCCGATCACACTTGGAGTCCAGGTTTCGAGATATAATTAGTGGTCCTCTGCAGTGCAGCCACTGGTCCGTACAGCTTGTTGTGCAGGGACTCCGGCAATGGCCAGATTTCCTCTCTCAGCACCTTGTGGTTCCTAGCGCAGTCTCGTAGGATGTGGGCCGTGTCCTGCTCTGCTTCTCCACAAGAACACATGGGGGAGGGCACAACATGCAGCTTCCCGTGGAGATGCTGGTTAAGTCTGTTGTGTCCCGTTCTCAGGCGGAAGATGACCACCTGCTGTGGTCTGGATAGCAGGTGGTAGCTGTCCTGTGGCTGGGGCGTCCTGTGCAGAGACTTAATGATGGTTCTCATCTCTGTCAGGCTCACAGGGTTGTTCTCTTGCTCATCTTCTGCACCCAGCTTTGCCATCCTGTCCACCTCTTCGTTTCCTTGTACACCACAGTGGGAGGGGATCCATTGCAGTACTGTCCTCAGGCTTTTGATGTTGTGTAGAGCGTGTTCCAGCTGAGGCAGTTTGCTACTGGTCATTGCTTGTAGTACTGTCAGAGCGTCAGTCAGGAAGACCACCTGGTTGTCATGGTTGACTCTGTCGTTGATGGTGTATGCTGCATGGATCAGTGCTTGTACCTCAGCTCTGTAGTTTGTACAGAAAAAAGTTTTTTATTGACTCCAAACCCTTTTTTATTCAGTGCATTTTTGCGGTTCAATACTTTCTGGCAAGGTGTCATTGTTAAATAACATGTTATTAAAATTACATAACAATAAACAATAAATAGTAAACAGCGAGTGCATAAACCTGGCGCGAAATCTTATACTACGCGCGGGGATTGGGGGGCGGGGGGGGGGGGGGGGGGTGCGGGGTGGGGGGTGGGGGTATTGGTGCAAAAGCAAAACAGAGGAATCTAGAGTGAGTTTTTGTGTGTAAAATCTGACTAATTGAATTTGAGGTTTTAACTACGTATACATTAGGCATGTTATCCCATATATATAGTAGTTCTTCGGGGAACGAAGGATGGTGGACAAATGCCTGTCCCGTGTGCTGGTACAGAGGTACCATTGACGTTCTTTGATAACTTTTTAAGACCTTCATGTAAAATTGTATGTCCATACATTATACCTGATTTCATGACAGACGTAGCCCTATACAAACTCAACGCACTATTGTGTCACCAGATAAAAACATGAACTAATTATGTTGTCAAGTTTCTCCCACGTACATGCGGACATCCGTTTATTTACATGAGTGAAAAACAAGATAAACAAGTCGCGTAAGGCGAAAATACAACATTTAGTCAAGCTCAGTCGAACTCACAGAATGAAACTGAACGCACTGCATTTTTTTCCGCAAGACCGTATACTTGGAGCATCATCTGTCCACCGCTTGTTCTGAGCGTGTTTTTAATCCAAACATATCATATCTATATGTTTTTGGAATCAGAAACCGACAAGGAATAAGATGAAATTGTTTTTAAATCGATTTCGGAAATTTTATTTTAATCATAGTTTTTATATTTTTAATTGTCAAAGCTTGTTTTTAATCCGAATATAACATATTTTATGTTTTTGGAATCAGCAAATAATGACAAATAAGATGAAATTGTTTTTGGATCGTTTTATAAAAAAATAGTTTTAATTACAATTTTCAGATTTTTATGACCAAAATTATCAAATAATTTTTAAGCCTCTAAGCTGAAATGCAATACCAAAGTCCGGCCTTTGTCGAACATTTCTTGGCCAAAATTTCAATCAATTTTATTCAATAATGAGGGTGTGACAGTGCCGCCTCAACTTTTACAAAAAGGCGGATATGACGTCATCAAAGACATTTATCGAAAAAATGAAGAAATTGTCTGGGGATATCATGCCCAGAAACTCTCATGTAAAATTTCATAAAGATCGGTCCAGTAGTTTACTCGGAATCGCTCTACACACACACACATACACACACACGCACACACACACACACACACACACACACACACACACACACACACACACACACACACACACCCAGACACACATACACCACGACCCTCGTTTCGATTCCCCCTCCATGTTAAAAAATTTAGTCAAAACTTGACTAAATGCAAAAAAGAATCATTGCTCGACGAATGATCGCCTATATCCTTGCTGACCTGGCTAGCCATCAGGCAATCAAGAGGAATGCAATAGACAACTTCCGAAGATAACTCTGTCGGATTTATATGGGTTGTGGAAGAGTTGCTTTCCCTTGCTTTTCCATCAAAATGCTGAGGCAAGTTGCACGTGACATTGTAGGCTTCCCTCCGTGTTTCTCTGGAAACAAGGGAAAGCAACCCTTCTCTGAGCCATACAATCTCGACAGACTTATTTCCGAACACGGTCTACTGCGTAGGGTGGGTGAGTGGGTGGATGAGTGGGTGGATGAAAAGTGGGGAAAGGTTTGTTATCGGCAGAAGGCAGGAACCAAGACGGAAACTGGGAGGAGTACATCGACCTCCGCAGTCTGAGAACCGGAGATGGTTGTGTAATATCGGCTGCAAGTTTACACATTGATTTTTCTTTTTTTCAAAGTTGCCGCCACAACACAAACATGCAGGACAACCTGTGAGACAGCCACCACCCGCAGCAAAAGCCCCTGGTGATAGCAAGGGTCCCACAGAGTGCTGCTGATAATTGCCGTTGTGCATGTTTGCACGCCTCTCGTCAGGTGGGTTTTGTGCAATTAGCTCTCGACCTAATGCAAACTCCAACTTCCCTTTTTGTCTCGTTACCATGGAAACGACCGTTCTTTTTTGGCTGACGAGAGAGTCGTACATCATACAAGTTCTGACCATGTCTGGAAGTTAAATCTGTTTTTTTAAATGATGCTGCAGACTACAGCCATTGCATGAATCTCTTCACAGGCCGTCCTGAGTACTGTAAACCAAGAACCCAGCTAGCAAGCTTTCGTCGGCCGACTGACGATTTCAGTCGGGTGACGTCGTCATATGTCGTGTGTCGTCGTCCGTTGTCGCGCCGATACCGTTTGACTGTGTATAAATGTACGTAATAAACCCCGACATCGGCCCGACGCAATGTTGCTGTCGATAAAATTATGCAGAGTTACGGGAGATAACAAATTGATGATCATTATTTTAACATTTGTTACGTCCCCTGTTCAAGCGTCGGTCCAGCAACGGCGTGACATTATGAGACTGACCATGCAAATGCGAAACTAAATTATTCATATTTGTTGACTTTTTCACATAGGAGTAGGATAATTAATTGTAAGTTTTATTTGCATATTTGCAATCAAATACAGCATGAGCTCAAATCATGAGTTTTACATTTTAAAAATACGCCATCATTTACTTGAAATATTCAAATAGCTTTCCTTACGGTAAACAAGATTGAGTGTGCAAATGGCTGCTGCTTTCCCGCGTGAGCGAATTTTATTTGTTTTCTTAGTTCAAGTTAATATCGAAAGAAGAGACATTTTTGGGAATGTTGGACAGCACATTGATGATATGTTATCCGAGACGAATGTCGCCTCGGGATCTCAATCTGAGTGCTGGTCCCAGTGCCACGTGGTGGCGGTGAGAATAGTTGTGTAGCCAGTGAGTCAGGCTCTTGGCAATGACAATCAGATTCAGACGTCAACTCGAGGACAACCGACGGATGGAGCGAGTAAGTGATTTCGGTTTTTTTTGGCTCTCAATGTTAGTTTTGCTGTTACAGTGAGGGGGGGGGGGGGGGGGGGGTACATACTGCTGTATCTTATTCTGTATATGTAGATGTAGGTGTGTTTTGTCCTGTTACAGTGGGGGAGGGGGGTGTTGTACACACTGCTGTAAATATAGATGTAGGTGTGTTTTGTCTTGTTACAGTGGGGGGGGGGGGTGTGTGTGTACATACTGCTGTAGATGTAGGTGTGTATTGTCCTGTTACAGGGGGGGGGGGGTAACATACTTCTGTAGCTGTAGGGGGAGGGGGGGTACATACTGCAGTAGTTGTTGGTGATTTTTGCACTGTTACACTGGGGGGGGGGGGGGGGGGTGGAGTACATACTGCTGAATCTGTAGCTGTAAGTGTGGTTTGCACTGTTACACTTGGGGGGGGGGGGGTGTACATACTGATGTATCTGTAGCTGTAGGTGTGACGTGTATTGCATTGTAACACTTGGGGGGGGGGGGGGGGTGTACATACTGATCTATCTGTAGCTGGTGGTGTGTTTTGCACTGTTACACACTTGGGGGGGGGGGGGGGGGGTGTACATACTAACTGCTGAATCTGTAGCTGTATGTGTGTTCTGCACAGTGACACTGGGGGGGGGGGGGGGAAGGGGGTTGTACATACTGCTGAATCTGTAGCTGTAGGTGTGTTTTGTACTGTTACACTTGGGGGGGGGGGGGGTGCATACTGATGTATATGCTTGGCGCTGGTGGACAATATTCACTTTTTTGGCCAAAAACAAACTTGTTTGGCCAAAAACGTACATTATTGGCCAAAAAGTGTGTTTTTGGCCAAAAACATGTTTTGGCCAAAACTTTTAAGTGCAAAGTTTTGGGCAAAAAAATATTTGGCCAAATCTAAAACATTTGGCCAAATCTTCACTTTTTTGGCCAAATGTTTTAGATTTGGCCAAATCTTTTTTTGGCCAAATCTTTTTTGGCCAAAACTTTTGCATTGAAAGTTTTGGCCAAAAAATAGTTTTGGCCAAAACTTCATTTTTTGGCCAAATCTTTGAGTACCCCTTGGCGCTGATAGACAATATTCATTTTTTTGGCCAAAAACGCCAGTTTTGGCCAAAAAAGCAAAGTTTTGGCCAAAAAAGTATAGTTTTGGCCAAAAACGCCAGTTTTGGCCAAAACCGCCAGTTTTGGCCAAAACCACCAGTTTTGGCCAAAAAAGCAAAGTTTTGGCCAAAAAAGTATAGTTTTGGCCAAAAACGCCAGTTTTGGCCAAAAAAGTGCGTTTTTGGCCAAAAAAGTGAATATTGTTCACCAGCGCCAAGCAGCTTGGCGCTGGTGGACAATATTCACTTTTTTTGGCCAAAACACACTTTTTTGGCCAAAACTGGCGGTTTTGGCCAAAAAAGCAAAGTTTTGGCCAAAAAAGTATAGTTTTGGCCAAAAACGCCAGTTTTGGCCAAAAACGCCAGTTTTGGCCAAAACCACCAGTTTTGGCCAAAAAAGTGTGTTTTTGGCCAAAATAGTGAATATTGTCCACCAGCGCCAAGCTGCTTGGCGCTGGTGGACAATATTTACTTTTTTTTGCCAAAAACACTTTTTTTTGGCCAAAAACGTACATTTTTGGCCAAAAAAGCAAAGTTTTGGCCAAAAAAGTATAGTTTCGGCCAAAAACGCCAGTTTTGGCCAAAACCGCCAGTTTTGGCCAAAACCGCCAGTTTTGGCCAAAAAAGTGCGTTTTTGGCCAAAAAAGTGAATATTGTTCACCAGCGCCAAGCTGCTTGGCGCTGGTGGACAATATTCACTTTTTTTGCCAAAAACACACTTTTTTGGCCAAAAACGTACATTTTTGGCCAAAAAAGCAAAGTTTTGGCCAAAAAAGTATAGTTTCGGCCAAAAACGCCAGTTTTGGCCAAAACCGCCAGTTTTGGCCAAAACCGCCAGTTTTGGCCAAAAAAGTGCGTTTTTGGCCAAAAAAGTGAATATTGTTCACCAGCGCCAAGCAGCTTGGCGCTGGTGGACAATATTCACTTTTTTTGCCAAAAACACACTTTTTTGGCCAAAACTGGCGGTATTGGCCAAAAAAGCAAAGTTTTGGCCAAAAAAGTATAGTTTCGGCCAAAAACGCCAGTTTTGGCCAAAACCGCCAGTTTTGGCCAAAACCGCCAGTTTTGGCCAAAACCGCCAGTTTTGGCCAAAAAAGTGCGTTTTTGGCCAAAAAAGTGAATATTGTTCACCAGCGCCAAGCTGCTTGGCGCTGGTGGACAATATTCACTTATTTTGCCAAAAACACACTTTTTTGGCCAAAACTGGCGGTATTGGCCAAAAAAGCAAAGTTTTGGCCAAAAAAGCAAAGTTTTGGCCAAAAAGAGATTTGGCCAAAAAAGTGAATATTGTCCACCAGCGCCAGCAAATACAAAAGATTTTGCCAAAAAAAGATTTGGCCAAACAAAAAAGATTTGGCCAAAAAGTGAAGATTTGGCCAAATCTTTTTTGTTTGGCCAAATCTTTTTTTGGCCAAATCTTTTTGTGGCAGAAGTTTGGCCAAATCTCCCGTTTTAGCTAACATAAACAGTTTTGGCCAAAACTTTTACATAGAAAGTTTTGGCCCAAAAAAAGTTATAGCCAAATCTATTTTATTTGGCCAAATGTGTGGGTTGTTTTGGCCAAATCTTTGTCTTTTTTGGCCAAAACTGGCGGTTTTTGCCAAAAAAAGTGAATATTGTCCACCAGCGCCAAGCATAGATGTAACTAGCTGAAGCTGTAGGTGTGTTATGTACTGTTACAGTAGGGGGAGGGGGGGGGGTGAACATACTGCTGTTTTTGTAGCTGTTGGTGTGTTTTGCACACAGGGGGGGGGGGGGGGGGGGATTGGGGTTGTATGTATAAGTTACAGCTCCGTCCATCCATGGTATCGCCTGATATTTTGTCGAGACTGGGTCAATGAATATGATGACGTCACTCGAGGCTCTGCCGAGAGTGACGTCATTATATTCTTTCACCCCGTCGAGACAAAATATCACGCGATACCATGGATGGACGGAGCTGTAACGTATATATGGCATGACCAAAGTAAAGAGAATTTGTCATGGGATGTGGAAACAAATCATTGGAAATTCACCATGGGCAATCAACCCAAGCCTAGAAGTTGTAGAACTATATTTTGTTTCAGTCTTGGCAAGGCCAGTTTTGTCCAGTTCCGGAAAAGACATCATGAATTCATTCACCCTGCCGAGACGAAAAAAACAATTCCATGGATGAAAACGTATAAGCTTATTATCCCGTGACGCATCAAAGCTAATTTTGTTTTGAAATGTCATTACAACGTACAGATAACTTATAACGACATAATCGCCTTCACAAGACAGGAAAAACGCACATTTTGTTTTTCGTCTGCTACAAATCTAGTCTTGTTGGTTGACGGAGAGAATAAAGCTTCAATCGTATCTTCATCAACAGGAATAAATGCTCAATCCGCTGTCAGTTCGCAACTGAACCTTGTTTTTTTCTTTAACTTTTTGGTTAACATTGAAACGGCAATCCAAAAGAGTGTTTCAGCTGTTTCAAGACACAGGCTTAGCTCCTTCTTTTGAGTTGCTTTTCAGTATAAAATGACACCGGAAGCGAACAAATTGTCGCGTATACTGTCGTCACAAAAAGACGTCATGACAAAGTTACACGCAAAGCGAAAGAGACTTTGACGTCATTTACTTTTGTTTGGAATTTTCCGTCTGTTCCTAGCTTGTCAGTGAAGACCTGACGTGAGTAAGCTTACCCTTTGCAGCTGTGAAATAATCAGTCTTGTGTCTCGGTCGTGTAGGTACAGAGTTTGCTTCTGCAATCATTGTGTTCGTGTTGATGACGGCTTCATAAGATTTCCATTTTCTTGTTTCTGCGGCTGCGCAAGTTATTTTGCCTAGGTCATGGCCGAACTTTAGGCCTACGGAGAAATATCGCTGGATATTTTCTCCCTACATTAACAGAGACAAAGAAGGGAAGTCATGCTGTATACTGCTGTATCTGTAGCTCTAGGTGTGTTTTGCGCTCTACACGAGGGAAGGGGGTGGAGTGTTGTATGTTTTGTACTGTTACAGTGGTGGCAGCGGGGGGAGGGGGATGTACATAATTCTGAATCTGTAGCTGTAAATGAGTTTTGTACTGTTACAGTGGGGGGGGGGGGGGGGGGGGGGGGTTGGGGGTTGTACATACTGCTGTAGCTGTAGGTGTGTTTTGCACTGTTACTAAGGGGGAGGGGAGGTGTACATACTGCTGTAGCTGTAGCTGTAAGTAATTTTTGCACTGTTACACTTGGGGGGTTGTATATACTGCTGAATCTGTTGCTGTAGGTGTGTTTTAATCTGTAATACTGAGGGGGGGGGTGTATACGGCTGTATCTGTAGCTGTAGGTGTGTTTTGTACTGTTACAGTGAGGGCGGTACGCGGTAGGGGCGTTCTACATACTGCTGTATCTCTAGCTGGTGATTTGTTTTGCACTGTTACACTGGGGGGGGGGGGGGGGGGTTGTACACACTGCTGTATCTGTAGGTTTGTTTGCAACTGTAACACTGGGGGGAGGGGGGGTTATACTGCTGTAGCTGTAGCTGTAAGTGAATTTTGTACTGTTACACTTGGGGGGGGGGGGGGGGTGGTGGTGGTACATACTGCTGTATCTGTAGCTGCACCCAGCCAGCAAGACATTAGCGGCCGATAGTCGGCCGAACACCCTTCAAAAAGTCGGGCAGGTGACGTCAAAAGATACGACGCGGGTGTTGGCCCGACTAACTTTTGCAAAGAGGCAACGAGGCGGCCGACAGGCGGCCGAACACCTGTACTATGGCGGCACGCATCCGGTCCGATGTTAATCGGCCCGATGGCTTGTTGGACCTGCGGCCCGACACCTTATGCCGACATCGTCCCGATGTCTTCCCGCTGAAATCGATATCTTTCCGATGTCGGCATAAGGTGTCGGACCGCAGGTCAAACAAGTCATCGGGCCGATTAACATCGGACCGGATGCGTGCCGCCATAGTGCAGGTGTTCGGCCGCCTATCGGCCGCATCGTTGCCTCTTTGCAAAAGTTAGTCGGGCCAACACCCGCGTCGTATGTTTTGACGTCACCGGCCCGACTTTTTGAAGGGTGTTCGGCCGATTATCGGCCGCTAATGTCTTGCTGGCTGGGAAGGCATCGTCCTTAGTACATGTACTAGCAAGAGATGTTTCTCGTTAATTTTGCCTTCAGACAGCAGACAGCAACACATTCCATTTTCTGTTATTGTCTTTCCAAGATCCTCACACATCGCGCTTTTGAAGATAAATGTCATAATTATGCAACAGTTTTGTCCTGGCTGCTTCAGGGAGGGCAAGCATCCTAATTCTTGAACAAATGGCAGGACTAACAGCCCGGCTGCTTCAGGGGGTACAAGCACCCTACTTGTTGAACAAATGGCAGGACTAACAGCCCGGCTGCTTCAGGGGGTACAAGCACCCTACTTGTTGAACAAATGGCAGGACTAACAGCGCGGCTGCTTCAGGGGGTACAAGCATCCTACTTGTTGAACAAATGGCAGGACTAACAGCGCGGCTGCTTCAGGGAGTGCAAGCACCCTACTTGTTGAACAAATGGCAGGACTAACAGCCCGGCTGCTTCAGGGAGTGCAAGCACCCTACTTGTTGAACAAATGGCAGGACTAACAGCGCGGCTGCTTCAGGGGGTACAAGCACCCTACTTGTTGAACAAATGGCAGGACTAACAGCGCGGCTGCTTCAGGGGGCACAAGCATCCTACTTGTTGAACAAATGGCAGGACTAACAGCGCGGCTGCTTCAGGGGGTACAAGCATCCTACTTGTTGAACAAATGGCAGGACTAACAGCGCGGCTGCTTCAGGGGGTACAAGCACCCTACTTGTTGAACAAATGGCAGGACTAACAGCGCGGCTGCTTCAGGGGGTACAAGCACCCTACTTGTTGAACAAATGGCAGGACTAACAGCGCGGCTGCTTCAGGGGGTACAAGCATCCTACTTGTTGAACAAATGGCAGGACTAACAGCGCGGCTGCTTCAGGGGGTACAAGCATCCTACTTGTTGAACAAATGGCAGGACTAACAGCGCGGCTGCTTCAGGGGGTACAAGCATCCTACTTGTTGAACAAATGGCAGGACTAACAGCGCGGCTGCTTCAGGGGGTACAAGCACCCTACTTGTTGAACAAATGGCAGGACTAACAGCGCGGCTGCTTCAGGGGGTACAAGCACCCTACTTGTTGAACAAATGGCAGGACTAACAGCGCGGCTGCTTGCTGTGCAGAGTGTGAAGGTTTGGGCATATCGTTTTCATAGATGTACAATGGTGTGACGTTTGAAACAAATTCAGCAAAAAATATCCTATTGTGTGGAGGAAGCAGCGCTGCCAAGCTGTTGATTGTTGGCACTGGTCCAAGTGGACTTGTGCTGTTGTGGACGCCCTGTGGTTTCCATAACGGTATTCATGGGTAGGAAGGCACGTTCACAGTTTGACGTGATTGGATTTAATGTGATCTCCCATACTGCAAATCGCATGATTAAACTGACCATGATTCCCCGTGACAGTAAATGTAAATTTTTCTCACTAATTAGACATTACAAATAAAATGTTGAAATCTTTTAACCTTGAAGAAATAATTAACTTATTCCCAAGAGATTTCAAGAAGGTTCATAACATAGTGCATCAAGCTACAAGTTTACACTAAGGTCAGTATAAAATATATTGATGTTGCAAACATATTACATTGATACCGTGAAAGTTCTCAAATAAAGACGCAGTGTCACTGTGGCGCTACTTTTTCTGCTTGCATCTGCCGTCAACAAAAATCTAACTAACATCATATATCTTAATATGTCTGAGAGCAGATTCTCAGGACGCGTATTGTCTCTGTTGGTGGCAAACTTTTAGCGGCGGGTTATTACTCCCTTGGGGTTGTTGACCAAACACGAGTGCAAGTTGCATTGATCGATATTTGCAGTCTATGTTTATCTGCGAACACTTAAGTCAAGTTTTGCAATCATTCTCGTTAACAGAAATTTATGACTGGTTCTGTCTAGACTGAGAAATGAGTTGTGTTGCCTAATTTGGTAGAAAAGAGAAAGAACGAAGAACGAAAGAAGAATCATTAAAAACCTTCATAGTGAGTGCGTTGACAAAACCCTCGTATTGTGTGCTTGTGTGTGTGTGTGTGTGTGTGTGTGTGTGTGTGTGTGTGTGTGTGTGTGTGTGTGTGTGTGTGTGTGTGTGTGTGTGTGTGTGTGTGTTTTGTGAGCAGTTTTTATTGGTGTTTCAGATACTAATTTTTTTTTTAGTGAGTATCTTTTTTTTAAATTTTGTAATTTTTTTTTTCTTTTTTCTTTTTTTTTTAACTTTATTTAAATGTATTTTAAACAACTTTTCTATATAGCAGTTCCCTCTCAAAAATGCATACACTATCCAGAGGGGAACTATATCTATAAATACCAACACACATTTTGGCTATCACAGTCAAATAATTCACATAACTTATTAGTGCCTTGGAACTTTGTGAATGTTCAAATACGCCCAAAAAAACTTCCTTTACGGTAATTTTAATAATCATATTATATTTATCCTCAACGCATTTCCAAATGGACATAATTTTCGGGCAAAAGTAAAAAAAATGTTCAATATAATCAATTTCGTTCTCACAATAAGTACAAGAATTACTTGAGGAAATGCCTATTTTATACAATAAAATATTTGTGGGGTAAATATTGTGCAATATTTTCCATTGTAACATTCCCAATCTTGTTTCAGTGGTTACTTTGTTTACCATTAACCACTGCTCTTTTCCCGGCCTGAAATCAAATTTATTTTCCCAAAATTTAACTATAGCCGGCTCCACATATTTTTCCTTTATACGTAATTTGCGAAATTGACAAGGCTTACCCAGGTTCTTTAAATCGTTAAATCCACATACATTTCCATTTTCAGAGCGTAGTGTTGCTGCTTTAACTGCTGTAGAAATCACCCTATATTCAAAGAATCTTGTGGGCTTACATCCAACCTTCTGCTGCATAACATTAAAGGGCAAAACATTCCCAACAGATACATCCTTTACTCGACAAACGCCTGCTTTAATCCAGTCGCTAAAAAACAGCGTTTGGCCGCAATAGATTATATCACTGCTGTTCCATAAACACGTATCACTTAATAACATTTCTCCACCTACTGCTCTCTGAATCATGACCTTATTTTTCAACCAATAAATTAAAACTTGTTTTCAAAATACATTTTTAATTAATCCCAATCCTTTAAATTTTTTTACCGTGGTGTTAGATTGGAAGCAACACAACCTTTCACCAAGCTTCGAAAACATATGTATCCGTATCTGTTTCCATCTTTCCTGCTTTTTGGCTCACGTAAGTGTAGCCTATGCGATCGTAACTTTGTCTGTCTGTGCGTGCGTATGTGCGTATGTGCGTGCGTGTGTCTGTGGTAGAAACTTTAACATTTCGTCATTTGAAGACGTCACATTATGACGTAAGAGGGTTAGACGTCACGCGAAGGAATTACTGAAAGTCTCGGTCATTGTTATTTTGAGCGGGCCGAGACTAGTTGGCAGTCGTGTCCTTGTAAGTAGGCTACATGCAGACAGACAGATCTAGATCTAGGGCCAGTTTCATAAGCCAGAAACACAGTCGACCAACTGCAGTTGTCCGAGAGAACCACAGTAATCCGACGTTATCGGGTTTCACGAACAAAATTTCAGTCGGTCGACTGCGGGTCGTCTCACCGGAAGTCGGCCAAACACGGTGATGCTCTCCCCCCAACACTGTGTTCGGCTTACTGCAGTAAACCGAAAATAAATGTAATTATCCGCACAGTCAATGGCAGAATGCTCACACTTTTTTGGATTGTGAGCCAAACCTTGTGATTGTTCTTCGAAATGTATCTATCATGACGCAGTAATCCAGGAGACAAGTCAGGGTTATGTCTTGAAGACGTCACATTATGGCGTGAGAGGGTTTGACGTCACGCGAAGGAATTACTGAAAGTCTCGGTCATTGTTATTTTGAGCGGGCCGAGACTAGTTTTTTTCTTTGAAATCGGCCATTTCCACGTGCGAATGAGCAAACGGAAGTGGTAATGTTGCTAAATTTAGCCCTCGACTTGGCCATTCGGATTACTGTACAGTCGGTCGACTGCGGTTGTCCGCGGGTGACGGTGATTCGCTCATGAAACGCGCTTTTCGGTGACCCGGCGATCAACCACAGTCCATCGACTGGGCAGTCAATCGACTGTCAGTCGGTTCACTGCTATCTTATGAAACTGGCCCTAGTGTCTCGCTTTCTTGCACAGTGTCACCTATGCTTACTGTGTGTGTGTGTATGTGTGTATGTGTGACGGAGTGATTGAGTTTGTGTTACTGTTTGTCGATTTCTTACGTGAGCCTTGAAGGCTTCGCCTCTTGTTGTTCAATAAATTTGCCGCCCAGGACAACAAACAAGAGAACTGCAGTGATATAATCTATTGCGGCCAAGTGAGTTGTGTTCTGCTCGCCCAGGTTGGCTTGAGGGAACCGCTCCGGATAATGTGTACAATGTTTGAATGTTTTGCCTGTGTTAGTATGCTTGCAGCTTGTATTGATGTAGTGTTTCGTTGTTCACTTGTGTGATAAATGCTGCTGCACATGCTTTTTACATTTAGTCAAGTTTTGACTAAATGTTTTAACATATTTTTAATTTTCAGAGCTTGTTTTTAATCCGAATATAACATATTTATATGTTTTTGGAATTAAAACATGATGAAGAATAAAATAAAAGTAATTTTGGATCGTTTTATAAAAAAATAATTTTAATTACAATTTTCAAATTTTTAATGACCGAAGTCATTAATTAATTTTTAAGCCTGGGTGCTCCTTTTGCGCAATGGTATTCAAAAAGAAATTTAAGTTCGCATACGTCATTTTAAGTTTTGTTCCCATCTGAAATCTTTTTTTTAGGAAGCGTGATAGTTTATTATTAAGGCCACAGAGAGAGAGAGAGAGAGAGAGAGAGAGAGAGAGAGAGAGCACAAGTGTTATTCCGATAACGTACCAGCTAGACCAGTTTGGAAGACTGACTCGATCGACTCTGTGGCAGACTACACAGAAATACGACTACATCAGTTCAGTAAATGAATGGTTTCCGAATTATTATTTCAAGGCAAGAACAATCGTAATCGAAAACGTGTAAGGTTCAGAACGTTCTTACCATTTATCATGCATGCAGACTCAGTGCAGACTGCAGTGGTTCGATTGCCCAGGTAGCGGCCTAGCCCCTCCAAAAAAATAATGCTGTCGAATTTACCTTTTTGTTCAAGGAGAGTCTTCCTTTCCCTCCAGAAACATCAAACAAGTCGCGTAAGGCGAAATTACTACATTTAGTCAAGCTGTGGAACACACAGAATGAAACTGAACGCACTGCATTTTTTCACAATGACCGTAGTCCGCCGCTGGTGCAAAAGGCAGTGAAAGTGACGAGCCTGTTTAGCGCGGTTGCGCTGTGCTGCATAGCAGCAGCTGCACGCTTTACTGTACCTCTCTTCGTTTTAACTTTCTGAGCGTGTTTTTAATAATGACCAAAGTCATTAATTAATTTTTAAGCCACCAAGCTGAAATGCAATACCGAAGTCCGGGCTTCGTCGAAGATTACTTGACCAAAATTTCAACCAATTTGTATAGCGCTGAGTTCAATAATTATTTTCGAGATTTGCTCTATAAATCCCTTAGTGCACTGGGATTGTTTCAATAACGATATTGTCAGTACCGCCATAGAAAAAAGAAGATACTATTTAATCAAGGTAGACCGCGTGAACTATTTAATCAAGGTAGACCGCGTGAACTATTTAATCAAGGTAGACCGCGTGAACTATTTAATCAAGCTAGACCGCGTGAACTATTTAATCAAGGTAGACCGCGTGAACTATTTAATCAAGGTAGACCAAGTGTGTTTGACCTCAAAACGAAATAATATAACAAAAAGATGGCGTAGGAATTAAGGAGGAGGAGGAGGAGTAGGGATTTAAAAAGACAAATCAAATGGCGCTGAGAATTAAAACGTGACAAAGAAGTTGTCAAATGTATTACGATAAATGGAATTTGCGCACGGTTTGGGCATCAGTTCACAAGAACGAACGAACGAACGAACGAACTTTATTACTCAAGGATGGAGATTGTAGGCTCACGCCTAGTCTTACAATCTGTCCCTGCTAAACTAAGACATAAACAAGTCGCGTAAGGCGAAAATACAACATTTAGTCAAGTAGCTGTCGAACTCACAGAATGAAACTGAACGCAATTCCATTTTTTAGCAAGACCGTATACTCGTAGCATCGTCAGTCCACCGCTCATGGCAAAGGCAGTGAAATTGACAAGGAGAGCGGGGTAGTAGTTGCGCTAAGAAGGATAGCACGCTTTTCTGTACCTCTCTTTACACCCCCGGTATAGGGGTGTGTATAGGTTTCGCTCGATGTGTTTGTTTGTTTGTTTGTTTGTGTTCGCATATAGATCTCAAGAATGAACGGACCGATCGTCACCACACTTGGTGAACAGGTTCTATACATTCCTGAGACGGTCCTTACAAAAATTGGGACCAGTCAAACACACGGTTATGGAGTTATTGGTGGATTAAGATTCTACAAGGACTTATAGAGGCACATATTAATGGTCAAAGGGAAATAACCACACTTGTTAGCAGTGCCTGCTCAGTTGGTGGCAGTGAGAATGCTAAGGACGGGGGTGTTTTTCCTACCTCGGAGGAATTTCTTGTTGGTTTAACTTTCTGAGCGTGTTTTTAATCCAAACATATCATATCTATATGTTTTTGGAATCAGGAACCGACAAGGAATAAGATGAAAGTGTTTTTAAATTGATTTCGACAATTTAATTTTGATAATAATTTTTATATATTTAATTTTCAGAGCTTGTTTTTAATCCAAATATAACATATTTATATGTTTTTGGAATCAGAAAATGATGGAAAATAAGATGAACGTAAATTTGGATCGTTTTATAAATTTTTATTTTTTTTTACAATTTTCCGATTTTTAATGACCAAAGTCATTAATTAATTTTTAAGCCACCAAACTGAAATGCAATACCGAAGTCCGGGCTTCGTCGAAGATTACTTGACCAACATTTCAACCAATTTGGTTGAAAAATGAGAGCGTGACAGTGCCGCCTCAACTTTCACGAAAAGCCGGATATGACGTCATCAAAGACATTTATCAAAAAAATGAAAAAAACGTTCGGGGATATCAATCCCAGGAACTCTCATGTAAAATTTCATAAAGATCGGTCCAGTAGTTTGGTCTGAATCGCTCTACACACACACACAGACAGACAGACAGACAGACAGACACACACACACACACAAACACACACACACACACACACACACACACACACACACACACACGCACACACACACGCACATACACCACGACCCTCGTCTCGATTCCCCCCTCTACGTTAAAACATTTAGTCAAAACTTGACTAAATGTAAAAAGAGAC
Organism: Littorina saxatilis; assembly: GCF_037325665.1. Classification (NCBI taxonomy): domain Eukaryota; kingdom Metazoa; phylum Mollusca; class Gastropoda; order Littorinimorpha; family Littorinidae; genus Littorina; species Littorina saxatilis. The sequence continues at coordinate 76,248,814 of NC_090247.1, forward strand.
AATAAAAGGACAATCGTCAATCGCAATGATACAGTATTACAAACTACAACATTACACTGTGTGTACCACACTACACATTACACCAGAACGATACAAGGTGCACGTGTTACAGGAAACTAATCGGGGAAAAGGACACAGATGGCAATATCAGGAGGAAGGGCTCTTCGTGTGACGCTAATGTCATTTAGTAAAAGAAAGACGGACGTTGAGAATGAAATAATTAAATAACAAGTCGCGTAGGGCGAAAATACAACATTTAGTCAAGTAGCTGTCGAACTCACAGAATGAAACTGAACGCAATGCAACGCAGCAAGACCGTATACTCGTAGTCCACCGCTCACGGCATAGGCAGTGACATTGACAAGAAGAGCGGGGTAGTAGTTGCGCTGGGAAGGATAGCACCCTTTTCTGTACCTCTCTTCGTTTTAACTTTCTGAGCGTGTTTTTAATCCAAACATATCATATCTATATGTTTTTAGAATCAGGAACCGACAAGGAATAAGATGAATGTGTTTTTAAATTGATTTGGAAAATTTAATTTTGATAATAATTTTTATATATTTAATTTTCAGAGCTTGTTTTTAATCCGAATATAACATATTTATATGTTTTTGGAATCAGCAAATGATGGAGAATAAGATAAACGTAAATTTGGATCGTTTTATAAATTATTTTTTTTTTTTACAATTTTCAGATTTTTAATGACCAAAGTCATTAATTAATTTTTAAGCCACCGAGCTGAAATGCAATACCGGTCCAGTAGTTTAGTCTGAATCGCTCTACACACACACACACAGACACACACACGCACATACACCACGACCCTCGTTTCGACTTGACTAAATGTAACAAGTCGCGTAAAGGCGAAAATACAACATTTAGTCAAGTAGCTATGAAACTGAACGCAATGCAATTTTTCAGCAAGACCGTAATACGTAATACGTAATACACTGCCTTTGCCATGAGCATGAGCGGTGGACTGACGATGCTACGAGTACATACTATTTACAATTTTCAGATTTTTAATGACCAAAGTCATTAATTAATTTTTAAGCCACCACGCTGAAATGCAATACCGAAGTCCGGGCTTCGTCGAAGACTACTTGACCAAAATTTCAACCAATTTAGTTGAAAAATGACAGCGTGACAGTGCCGCCTAAACTTTTACGAAAAGCCGGATATGACGTCATCAAAGACATTTATCGAAAAAAAGAAAAAAACGTTCGGGGATATCAATCCCAGGAACTCTCATGTACAATTTCATAAAGATCGGTCCAGTAGTTTGGTCTGAATCGCTCTACACACACGCACGCACGCACGCACACACACACACACTCACACACACACACACACACACACACATACATCACAACCCTCGTCTCGATTCCCCCCTCTACGTTAAAACATTTAGTCAAAACTTGACTAAATGTAAAAAAGAAAAAGAGGCATTGCAAATAGTTAAAATCAATCTCGTTTCGTTTCTTTCTAGTCTTTTCTTTTGGCTGCCTGTATGTTTTTCTCTGTATATTTCTCTGTTTTGATTTAGTTCTCCACCCCCCACCCCCACCCCCACCATTTATTTTTCTGGGTTATTATTGCCTACAAACATGAAGATTTGTGTAATGTTGTATTGTTTTTGTCTCGTAAAATAGGCTGTGCTTGAGTTCGTGTCCTAGTTGCATATTTTCAATTGTTGTAACATTTTGTTTAAACCAAAAGCAATCTCATCATAAGTCTGTTTAAATGTCAATCGCTTTACAGAGGTGTGTTTTGAAGAGAATCTTCAGAAATGTTGGTCAGTTATTTTTTACATGGGTTTAAGTATTGTGCAAAATAAACTGAGTGTTTATATCTGGATATATCTGGGGTAGGCTTTAGAGAAACACTGTATCATACTTGTACTTTTCGTGTCAGAGCACGACCGTTGACTATGCAAATGTCTATTAAAACACACGGCTCCAACCAAACGCTATCCAGTGGGAAACGTATGCCAGTATTTCAAGTCATTAATCGATTCCAATTCACGACACCATTTTTAAAAAAACAAAAAACAAAAACAATGCGAACTAGGAGGGAGACACAGAAAAGAAGACAAAAATGCAAAACAGGCTGTCAATGGTAAAAGCAGAATCGGAAAAGAAACACACCAGCCTAAAAGCAACACCACCCCCATCCCCTCCGTAACTCCCTAAAAACACACCCGAGTAAATCTCATTTTCTCCATTTGCTCAAGCGGTTTTTGTCCCTCGTGTCTTTCCCTTTTCGGTTGCCTGTATTTTTGTAGTGAGCTTTTGTTAAAGGTACTGAACTTGTCAAATCCAGGTGCACGGAGCCCCTGGGGCTTTTAGTCATACCTCAGGCAGCTATCCGTTAGAAAAACTACCAAGTTTCATTGACTTGCACCCAAAGAGTCAAGAACTGTGATTTTGTTTACGAATTAATTTTGTACTCGGACCCGGCTGGTCTTGACCTATTTTTGGATCTAAATTTAGATCAGGTAGATCACCACATCATGCACAAAAGACACGTCACTAGCAAACTATGTCAGACGTCATCATGAGTTTGTGTAAAACAAAATGGAGGCCAGAATCACTCAGTTGAATCGAACTCCGACCAAACACCACGTAATAACTAGGTTAATTTATGCACTCGCGTGAACAAGAAACTGTCGAGCTTCACAGATGTCGTCGTTGGGTAGTTTTGGGTTTGTTTTACTACCATAGGAGGATTTTTGAACTGTAAATGCACTAAGCTGCAACAAAAAAGCAAAACGAAGGCTGTGAGCTGCACTGTGCCTTTAAGCTTCTATATTTTTTTTACAGCGACACAGCGGTGTTGATCTAAATTCATTTAATTTTCTGATTTTTCGATTAAACGCCGGACGCTGTGTCCCTCTCAAGTCTCTTTCTTGCTGAGTGTCTCTGTCAGCACAAAGGAACATCAGTGCGTGCTAGACTATCTCCTGACACGCTGAGTGTCTCTGTCAGCACAAAGGAACATCAGTGCGTGCTAGACTATCTCCTGACACGCTGAGTGTCTCTGTCAGCACAAAGGAACATCAGTGCGTGCTAGACTATCTCCTGACACGCTGAGTGTCGCTGTCAGCACAAAGTAACATCAGTGCGTGCTAGACTATCTCCTGACACGCTGAGTGTCTCTGTCAGCACAAAGGAACATCAGTGCGTGCTGGACTATCTCCTGACACGCTGAGTGTCTCTGTCAGCACAAAGGAACATCAGTGCGTGCTAGACTATCTCCTGACACGCTGAGTGTCGCTGTCAGCACAAAGGAACATCAGTGCGTGCTAGACTATCTCCTGACACGCTGAGTGTCTCTGTCAGCACAAAGGAACATCAGTGCGTGCTAGACTATCTCCTGACACGCTGAGTGTCTCTGTCAGCACAAAGGAACATCAGTGCGTGCTAGACTATCTCCTGACACGCTGAGTGTCGCTGTCAGCACAAAGGAACATCAGTGCGTGCTAGACTATCTCCTGACACGCTGAGTGTCTCTGTCAGCACAAAGGAACATCAGTGCGTGCTGGACTATCTCCTGACACGCTGAGTGTCGCTGTCAGCACAAAGGAACATCAGTGCGTGCTAGACTATCTCCTGACACGCTGAGTGTCGCTGTCAGCACAAAGGAACATCAGTGCGTGCTAGACTATCTCCTGACACGCTGAGTGTCTCTGTCAGCACAAAGGAACATCAGTGCGTGCTGGACTATCTCCTGACACGCTGAGTGTCTCTGTCAGCACAAAGGAACATCAGTGCGTGCTAGACTAGACTATCTCCTGACACGCTGAGTGTCTCTGTCAGCACAAAGGAACATCAGTGCGTGCTAGACTATCTCCTGACACGCTGAGTGTCTCTGTCAGCACAAAGGAACATCAGTGCGTGCTAGACTATCTCCTGACACGCTGAGTGTCTCTGTCAGCACAAAGGAACATCAGTGCGTGCTAGACTATCTCCTGACACGCTGAGTGTCTCTGTCAGCACAAAGGAACATCAGTGCGTGCTGGACTATCTCCTGACACGCTGAGTGTCTCTGTCAGCACAAAGGAACATCAGTGCGTGCTGGACTATCTCCTGACACGCTGAGTGTCGCTGTCAGCACAAAGGAACATCAGTGCGTGCTAGACTATCTCCTGACACGCTGAGTGTCGCTGTCAGCACAAAGGAACATCAGTGCGTGCTAGACTATCTCCTGACACGCTGAGTGTCGCTGTCAGCACAAAGGAACATCAGTGCGTGCTAGACTATCTCCTGACACGCTGAGTGTCGCTGTCAGCACAAAGGAACATCAGTGCGTGCTAGACTATCTCCTGACACGCTGAGTGTCGCTGTCAGCACAAAGGAACATCAGTGCGTGCTAGACTATCTCCTGACACGCTGAGTGTCGCTGTCAGCACAAAGGAACATCAGTGCGTGCTAGACTATCTCCTGACACGCTGAGTGTCGCTGTCAGCACAAAGGAACATCAGTGCGTGCTAGACTATCTCCTGACACGCTGAGTGTCGCTGTCAGCACAAAGGAACATCAGTGCGTGCTAGACTATCTCCTGACATGCTGAGTGTCGCTGTCAGCACAAAGGAACATCAGTGCGTGCTAGACTATCTCCTGACACGCTGAGTGTCTCTGTCAGTACAAAGGAACATCAGTGCGTGCTGTCAGCACAAAGGAACATCAGTGCGTGCTAGACTATCTCCTGACACGCTGAGTGTCGCTGTCAGCACAAAGGAACATCAGTGCGTGCTAGACTATCTCCTGACACGCTGAGTGTCGCTGTCAGCACAAAGGAACATCAGTGCGTGCTAGACTATCTCCTGACACGCTGAGTGTCGCTGTCAGCACAAAGGAACATCAGTGCGTGCTAGACTATCTCCTGACACGCTGAGTGTCGCTGTCAGCACAAAGGAACATCAGTGCGTGCTAGACTATCTCCTGACACGCTGAGTGTCGCTGTCAGCACAAAGGAACATCAGTGCGTGCTAGACTATCTCCTGACACGCTGAGTGTCGCTGTCAGCACAAAGGAACATCAGTGCGTGCTAGACTATCTCCTGACACGCTGAGTGTCTCTGTCAGCACAAAGGAACATCAGTGCGTGCTAGACTATCTCCTGACACGCTGAGTGTCTCTGTCAGCACAAAGGAACATCAGTGCGTGCTAGACTATCTCCTGACACGCTGAGTGTCTCTGTCAGCACAAAGGAACATCAGTGCGTGCTAGACTATCTCCTGACACACGTGAAAAAAATCAGTATAAGGAATTGTAAACGTTTCCTTTTTCAAAAGCGCCAGCCGCCTGAAAGTGAGTTTTATTCAGCCTCTGACGTCACATGGCTCAAAGAAGGGAAATAGAAGATTCAATCAATACATAAGCTAGTTTCTGAGTGTGCAAAAAGTGTCAGTGATGTGGATGTTTTTGTTCATGTTTTGTTTGATGAATGCCATGAAGCAAAATGTCAAGATCAAATATATCTGTCCATGTCAACGAGCGGCATGCTGGAAAGTAATGGGTAATTACCTGTTGCTGTATATCCAGCCCGCCTTTCATTAATAAAACTATACAAAAAAGCTTGCAGATTTTGAAACAAAACGTACAATAGGAAGAACAATTGCTGTTCGTGTGACCTTTTAGAAATAGATGAAAAGTATTCTTAACATCAAATTGTTAAACAAAAATATGCTGAATGTGCGGAAGCGCGCTGGAGTGGGAAAACGAAAGACAATTCCAATGACGTTGAGAATTAAAACGTGACAAAGTAGGAGTCAGTATAGTTGGCCACATGACACGCATGACTGAACATCTTGATAATAACACAGGAAGTAACAGGATCAAAGGAAACACACACACAAGACCTTGAACACACGAATGGACGTCCACTTCATCAGGTATCAGTCTGAACGTGACGAGAACCGACACATCGACTGCTCTAAGAAGACTGATCAGCATTAGTGTTTTTTTCCTCCTAAAAAACCCAAATAGACTGCCAACTTTTCAAAATTCAGAATAAATTTTGTTTTATAAATATATCTTTTCAATAAAATAACTTTTTATTTTTATATTTGTTTTTCCTCCAAATCTCAATCACGTCAGAAACGGCTGCAGTGACTTGAGATCGTTTCAACAACGACTCGCAATCGAGTGAATGCCGAGCGAAAGAAGAAACAAAGTGAATAAAAGACTAGTATTCCCGAGGAGGGAATGTCTGTATACGTGTAGCGAACTGTGACATGTTCAGCCACCAGTTTTTTCAGGTCAAAGTCCAAAGCAGAAGAACATTGGTGACTGAGAGCGATAAGTAAAAAGAACAAAAAAACTAATACTGTACTCACCTGTGAACGAAGATACGGAACAAATAACAGCAACGTGTGTACAGGTGCTAACTTGCTACTGGTAGTAACTGGACAGCAGTGGGCAAGTAAGGACTGCTCCCTGAGCGACCTTTTGCCGATGCTCGTCTTCTTCAGGCACCCTAACAACAAGAAGAAGACCCAAGGGTTTATTCGTTGCTGTTATTTGTTCCGTATTCTTCGTTTATCACAGTCCAAAGTTCTACGATGGTCTTCACTGCCTCAGATGTGTCGAGACGGTCACGTGGTTTATGAGCGTCCTTTGGATTAAACAATGTTTATTCATATTTTACATGTTCATGAAATGTACATCGACATAAGGTGAAAACAACAACCAGCCTACGGCTTATGGTGGTGTCTTCACAACAACTAGCATACGGCTTATGGTGGTGTCTTCACAACAACTAGCATACGGCTTATGGTGGTGTCTTCACAACAACTAGCATACGGCTTATGGTGGTGTCTTCACAACAACTAGCATACGGCTCATGGTGGTGTCTTCACACAAATGTGCAAGAGGAAGTCCCTTTCCCTGTGACACACTACACACATCTGCACCTGAGACACTACACACATCTGCACCTAAGACACTACACACATCTGCACCTGAGACACTACACACATCTGCACCTGAGACACACTACACACATCTGCACCTGAGACACTACACACATCTGCACCTGAGACACTACACACATCTGCACCTGAGACACACTACACACATCTGCACCTAAGACACTACACACATCTGCACCTGAGACACTACACACATCTGCACCTGAGACACTATACACATCTGCACCTGAGACACTACACACATCTGCACCTGAGACACACTACACACATCTGCACCTGAGACACTACACACATCTGCACCTGAGACACTACACACATCTGCACCTGAGACACACTACACACATCTGCACCTGAGACACTACACACATCTGCACCTGAGAAACACTACACACATCTGCACCTGAGACACTACACACATCTGCAGCCTGCTGATGCTGTTTAGGTCCTGAGTATATCTTGATTTCATTTTCTAGATTTACAAAGATGTCTTTTACAAATTAATTCAAATAAAAACATCGGCTCTGCACAGAAAGCCGCCAGACTGTGGCTGTGTGGAACGTGTGATAGCGACTGGATGCTCAGCTCGTGTAAAAGCACACACGGATCTGTCATTATCACACCGGTGACACTGTGACGGTTCCCCTACGCTTTGTGTTCGGTGCCCTGACCCTTTGTGTTCGGTTCCCACTCGGTTCCCACACGCCAAAATTCGCGGACAAAACATCCATTTATGGTAGTATTACGCAATGTTGCTCTCTGAGAATGGTCTTGTTAGATCTGTGAGTGTTTACACTACATGCCTAGGTGCTGTTGGATTGAAGGTTTTTGATATTTTAGCCGTTATTAGGTAGAATGCCTTCCACTTTACTGCAAAACTGCATAATTCGTAGCATCGGCAAGAAATATCCTACCAAAAAATGCCTGCTTGGAACTGTCCGTGGTCCAGCAAAAAGTTCAACATGTCTGTAGCAGACAGCCCAAGTTTCAAGATTGTAGGGCCATCCAAACAGCCGTAATAATAAAAACAACAAAAGTAGTCAGTGAAATTGGCTGTGTTCGGTCCCCCCACACTTTCGTGACGTAGGCGTGACGGTTCCCATAATTCATTGTGTCGGTCCCCACTTTCTGTGTCGGACCCCACTTTCGACCTAATTTCTCTGTGACGGACCCCACAACCAGCCTATTTTGTGTCGGTCCCCACACCTTCTTGGATTTATGACTTGCCGGTTACTTGTATCATTGTATTCATTGAATCTAATTGTCTCGGAGTTATTTTTCAGCAAAAACCGGCAAGGCAGCACCTTTTGTGATACCAAGTAAGTCAGATGACATCAGTATGTGTGTGTGTGTGTGTGTGTGTGAGAGAGAGAGAGAGAGAGAGAGAGAGAGAGAGAGAGAGAGAGAGAGAGAGAGAGAGAGAGAGAGAGAGAGAGAGAGAGAGAGAGAGAGAGAGAGAGAGAGAGTTGTGTTTCCGTACCCGCGACAGCGTTTTTCCAGCGGCGCGACGAAAATCAAGCACATAGAAAATGACCAGGAGTGTTTCCACACGCGCGACGCGTTAGCGGCGCGACAAGCGGCAAGCGACGCGATTTTTTTGAAAGGGTCCTGGAGCGATTTTTTCGCGTTGTCGCGCGGCAACGCGGGAGTTTACAGATTTTACCGCATGTTTAAAACGCAAGTACGGAAACACGTCACGCGTTTGCGCGCGTTTTCTTTTGTCGCTGCCGCTGTCGCGGGTACGGAAACAGAACTTACCGCGAGTACGACACTACCGCGAGTACGACACTACCGCGAGTATAACACTACCGCGTGTCACACTACCGCGAGTATAACATTACCGCGTGTCATTTTATGACTTCCATGGCTGAAGGCAAAGGTTGCAATGTTTCCTTGAAATATAAAACAAAAAGGCCTGGTCTGTTCTCTGAACACTAATTCAATGTTTGTCATGCTAACCAAGAACTCAAAACGATCAGAACACACTATCAGAATACATATAGAATGGGTTGCTTCCAATCAAAGTTAGAACACAAACTCACAAGAAGTAAGTTTGCATGCGTTCTCTCTACGGTTATGGTACTCGCGGTTGTGGTACGCGCGGTAGTGTGACACGCGGCAGTGTTATACTCGCGGTAGTGTCGTACTCGCGGTAGTGTGACACGCGGTAGTGTTACACGCGGTAGTGTCGTACTCGCGGTAGTGTGACACGCGGTAGTGACGCTCGCGGTAGTGTCGCATAACCGGAGTGATCTGGAAAGGTGTCAATCTCTCTCTCTCTCTCTCACTCTCTCTCTCTCTCTCTCTCTCTCTCTCTCTCTCTCTCTCTCTCTCTCTCACACACACACACACACACATACTGATGTCATCTGACTTACTTGGTATCACAAAAGGTGCTGCCTTGCCGGTTTTTGCTGAAAAATAACTCCGAGACAATTAGATTCAATGAATACAATGATACAAGTAACCGGCAAGTCATAAATCCAAGAAGGTGTGGGGACCGACACAAAATAGGCTGGTTGTGGGGTCCGTCACAGAGAAATTAGGTCGAAAGTGGGGTCCGACACAGAAAGTGGGGACCGACACAATGAATTATGGGAACCGTCACGCCTACGTCACAAAAGTGTGGGGGGACCGAACACAGCCAATTTCACTGACTACTTTTGTTGTTTTTATTATTACGGCTGTTTGGATGGCCCTACAATCTTGAAACTTGGGCTGTCTGCTACAGACATGTTGAACTTTTTGCTGGACCACGGACAGTTCCAAGCAGGCATTTTTTGGTAGGATATTTCTTGCCGATGCTACGAATTATGCAGTTTTGCAGTAAAGTGGAAGGCATTCTACCTAATAACGGCTAAAATATCAAAAACCTTCAATCCAACAGCACCTAGGCATGTAGTGTAAACACTCACAGATCTAACAAGACCATTCTCAGTGAGCAACATTGCGTAATACTACCATAAATGGATGTTTTGTCCGCGAATTTTGGCGTGTGGGAACCAAGTGGGAACCGAACACAAAGGGTCAGGGCACCGAACACAAAGCGTAGGGGAACCGTCACAGTGTCACCGGTGTGATTATCTGCAAGTTGCTTCAGGAGCGAAAGAGGGTGTCCTTGATAATTGTGTGCTTTGTGTGTGTCTGCTGTCCGAAGACACTGATGTAGCAAGTGAAGAGTGTCGTGAACGTGACAATCACACATACGGGGAGGGAATTAACTGACAGCATAAGGACTCAAACACAAGCTTTACTTCTCTTAATTCTTTATTCTCAAATATATACACCGACAAACGAGCAATAGCAAACAAACAAAACAATAAATACACAAGTAAATAAATAAACAAACGAACCACAAAACAACCAACAAACCAGCCAACCAACCAACGGTATACAATATTCAAAAGCAACATTTTCGGATTGTGTCTTGACTGAACCTGCATCAACACAGGTGCAAATGACACAGGTAAAAGCGCATTTCATATTGATACAAACACACAAGACACAGTGAAGACTCACCCTCCTTGGTGCGAAACTAAACTCAGCATATCATCCCCTGATTAATCATCCATCGTGACGTCAATCAAGACATGCGTGAAAAAGCGGAATTAAGATGTGGATGGCTGTTCACACTATTTTCATAATTATGTGACAGATTGAAAACACTGTAAGCCATCCCCTTCCCTCCGGCGTTTCTCTATATTATCACAGTTGGAGATTAGCAGTGACTTTCGGCAGGGGAGATAAACACGACATCTCATTCGTGTCTTCTGCCTCAGTCCACTTGAGGGCACCACAGATTAAATTCCGCCATGCGCGTGTTTGTCAGAATTAATGGAGATTAGTTTCTGCACCAAAAGAACGACGTTGTTTCTAAAAAATTATTTGTCATTCATTCCGTAAAATCACGAACATGTTTTGTTTTTAAACCGATTTATCCAACTGACACCGATATCTTCCAGATATGTGTGCCTCAGTGATTTTTTCCGATTCTTGTAATTTATAATCTGATTTTAGCTTTAGATAATTTTGGTTTTGTGTGCGACAGCTCTATACTTGCTTTTATGTTGAGAGATATTCTCATACACTCTTTTTACATTTAGTCAGGTTTTGACTAAATGTTTTATCATAGAGGGGGGAATCGAGACGAGGGTCGTGGTGTATGTGTGTGTGTGTGTGTGTGTGTGTGTGTGTGTGTGTGTGTGTGTGTGTGTGTGTGTGTGTGTGTGTGTGTGTGTGTGTGGAGCGATTCAGAGTAAACTACTGGACCGATCTTTATGACATTTTTCATGAGAGTTCCTGGGTATGATATCCCCAGACGTTTTCTTCATTTTTTCGATAAATGTCTTTGATGACGTCATATTCGGCATTTTGTAAAAGTTGAGGCGGCACTGTCACACCCTCATTTTTAAATCAAATTGATTGAAATTTTGGCCAAGCAATCTTCGACGAAGGCCGGACTTTGGTATTGCATTTCAGCTTGGAGGCTTAAAAATTAATTGATGACTTTGACTTGACTTGACTTATTCCTGTAGACTCCCTGTGGAGCATAGGGCCGCAATTGATGACTTTGGTCATTACAAATCTGAAAATTGTAATTAAAATAACGATCCAATATTACGTTTATCGTTTTCTTCATCATTTTCTGATTCCAAAAACATATAAATATGTTATATTCGGATTAAAAACAAGCTCTGAAAATTAAAAATATAAAAATTATGATTAAAATTAAATTTCCGAAATCGATTTAAAAACAATTTCATCTTATTCCTTGTCCGTTCCTGATTCCAAAAACATATAGATATGGTATGTTTGGATTAAAAACACGTTCAGAGAGTTAAAAAGACTAGAGATATAGAAAAGCGTGCTATCCTCCTCAGCGCAACTGCTACCGCGCTTTTCTGGATTGTTAATTTCACTGCCTTTGCCACGAGCGGTGGACAGACGATGCTACGAGTGTACGGTCTTGCGGAAAAAATGCAATGCGTTCAGTTTCATTCTGTGAGTTCGACTGAGCTTGACTAAATGTTGTATTTTCGCCTTACGCGACTTGTTTTTCAATTGTTATAATTCATAATTTATCTTGAGACCTTTGTAATTTTTGTCGCAGCTCAACTTATTTTTGTGTCGCCTGTTTTCTAGGTTTCATGTCAGCTCTGACAGATAAATACATAATGATAAATCCTCACACGAGAAATGTCAAGAGAAAAACAGTGGGTTTTCATCACAGCTTATTGCAGACACACTCTTCATTGCCCCTGTTGTATTTCTAACATGATCACATTTCAATCCTTTCGCTTAGTATCTTTCTATTTCAGTTCACAGCTCTGACTAATTTCTACTTTTCTCATTTTCTTGGCATCTTATCAGCTTTGCGCAAATCAATATACAACACGAAAGCATAATATTATTAATGTAGAGAAGAAAACCATTGGGGTCCATCTCACGCCAATTCTCCTCTGAAGCATTGTTCAAACAATTGACAAAATAAAACGACATTGTGTGTCTTGGTTATATCATGAGATCTGAGCAGCTTCACAATGTCAAAGCAGCACCGCCCTGATATGGCCCTTCGTGATCGGCTGGGCGTTAAGCAAACAAACAAACAAACGTGTAGGCGAACGGTATGTTATATGTCCGTCTGTCTGTTATGTCCTAATGTTGTATATATATATATGTCTTGTATACTTGCCATTTACATATTAATTATACATGTTGAAGGATGAATGATGATACATTGTAGACGGATGCATGTTATTGATTAGGCCAAAAAAAAAATTGTCTGTTTAGGGTAACCCGACCGACCCTATCGATTTGGCGCCGACCCAAACACTTTTTTTTGATTTCAAAAAAGAAAAAAGAAAAAAAAAGAGGTAAAAATGCTAAAAAGAGACATTTGGCGTTTCTTTCTCTCCCTTTCTCTCTGTTTTATTTATACGTTAGTTTTGAAACATGTATTCATCAAATATAAGAAGTGAATGTTCAGCCAACATAGCATTTACACCAAAAAAAAAAAAAAAAAAAAAAAAAAAAAAAAAACCTACCTACCTACCGACCCTACTTTTTTTTGGTCATGTTACCCTAAACAGACAATTTTTTTTTTTTGGCCTTAAAAGCCCCACAATGATGTGCTTGGCAAATACAAAAAACAAAACAAATAAAAGCAACGAAACGGAGGCGGATCAAACACGACTTGACAAAAAAGTGTTAATTGTTGTTGTTTTTCAATCGCTAAATACTACATAGAGCTTTCTCTTTTGATCAGAGGTAAACAAGTTCCACATGAAAGAGGGCCCCAAAGGGTTTAAAATCGTGATCGTGATTGGCGTTTTTGACCTTTCTGTGACCGTGATTGCCGAAATTTCCATTTCTGTGATCGTGATGGGACTTTGCCCGTGATCCGTGATGACAAAAAAATCAAGTCTCGTGATCGTGATCGTCATTTGTTTTCATCATTGACTGCGGTGATCATTGACAAAAATCAAGGTAACTGTGATCGTGAAAGCTAAAATTTCCCTTCCCGTGATCGTGATGATACCCCCCCTTTGGGGCCCTCATGAAATGCTGTCAAAAACATTATCTCCAAGTGTCCTTTGTTATCAGCAGAAAAACAAACAAAATATAATGCAGTCAACAACATTATCTCAGAGCTTCTTTTTTATTTGGGGACAATAAATAACCCAGATAAAATGCAGTCAACAACATTATCTCAAAGCTTCCTCTTTTCATCAGGCGAAAATAACACACTCAAGTGAAGCGCAGTCTACAACATTATTTTTGACACGTCATAAAACCACAAGCATGATTCCGCTATCACTCGCCTATTCATTACCAGCTGAAATATGAAAACACACTAACTTTCAATGCTCCACTGAGATGGCTCATGTTTCATTTTCAACTCCAAGTCTATCTTACTAATGTCAGCCGATTCCCTCAGGAAGTTGTTTATTACACTGTTTTGCGTCACGTCTCTCATTTAGCGGTATTGGATAATTATGATCCTGCCGACACTTGACCAGATTAACGTCAGTGATGATCCTCCCCGCGGGAAGACAGCGTTTCAGCACAGCGAGTCTTGTCATTAGAACGATGTAGCGCAACGAAAGCCCTTTTCCCCCCGGGAACCTTGTTGTGGAGTGATTTTTTCAACACCAACCCGAGGAGAAAGAAACGGTGCGATGTCGAGCACATCATATCAAATACCACACCTGCACTAGACACACATCGCGTGGACGTGACAGGGTTACGCTGATTGGAATAAAGTTTAGATTCTTGGAAGAGATTCCCTGACTGGAGGATTTGTGTGTTCAAACTGTGTAGCAGTTCCATGGCAAGCCAGATCCCTTCGGGGTCGAAGCAACACACAAAGCAGCAAAAGAAAAAGACCACAAAAACAAAACACCCCAAAAAACATACAACATGACATCAGAACGAAGCAATAGATAAGAGTCACAATGACGCCAGATTCTCACAAACGATGTAAATGTTTGAAGAAGCAGCTATAGTTACTTAAGATTCAAACAGAGCTTATGATAGGACATTAGAAGATCACGCATATTTTGCACATAATTGTTGTAGTTTACTTGAAACGAATTAGACTTTTGAACCATGCCCTGGCGTCAGTCATCCATGACGAGCAGATGTCACTTTGATGTTAGACTTCAATAAAAGTTTCCTGCTGCTTGCAAGACGTAATGTGACGTCACATCTTCAAGACAGGCTCGTAACGGGTAATGACGTCATACTATAATGACAAGCAGATAACACTTTGATGTAGGACTTCAGTCAAATCTTCACGCTGCTCATACGACCGCTGTACTGTGACGTCAAACCGTCGTGATGGGCCTAACACCTCACAATGACGTCAGTTTATCACGTCAAGCAAATAACACTTTGACCTCAGATTTGATGCTGCTTGCAAGCCCCCGGTACAATGACGTCAAACCATTTTGACGGGCTTTGAATCGCGAAATAACGTCAGTTTAGCACGACAAGCAGATAACACTTTGATGTCCAACTTGAATGCTGCTTGCACGACCTCTGGCCTATGACGTCACACCGTGGTGACCGGCTCGCGCTTCCTGCAGCACCTGGACAGGAAGATGTTCTTGAGCGAGAACCAGACCGCCCTGCGGAAGGACCGGAGAAAGAGCGTGTAGAGCACGACCTTGTACACGCCGTTGAACTGGTTGATCTTCTCGAACAGCTGCATCAGGTGTCTGACGAGCAGGGAGGGGTGGTTCTCCGCGAAGCTGATGTGCGCCCTGAGGCAGATGGAGGGGAGGGTGAGGCCGATGAAGACCAGCCCGGCCACCATTACCATCACGGTGCAGCGCGTCTTCTCCTTGTTCAGGTCCATCCGCCGGGCCGCCTCTTCTAGCGCCGCAGTTTCGTCAACCTGGGCGGAGTTGGTGTTGGTGGTGGTGCTGGTGGTGGCGTCCTTCCCTGTGCTGGTGCCGTTGGTGAGCGGCGTCTTGCCGTGCCGCGCGTGGTGGGACAGTGCCGTCACCTCGCCGTTGTCCGCCAGGGCGTAGTCCTTGTTCGTGGAGCGGTGGTCTCCCTTGGCCTTGAGGCAGGTCAGCATTCTGTCCCCTGACGAGGAGCGGGTCTTGGCGCTGCGGATGCGGTCAGTCACCATCTTGACCAGTATCGCCACGTCCATCACCACCATCACCAGCATGGGCAGAAACATCGCCAGCACCTGCAACATCACCACAAACATCATTATTGCGTCATAACTACAAACATCATCATTACGTCATCACAACTATCACCAGCAGGGGCAGGACCATCGCCAGCACCTGGAACATCGTCAAAAACATCATCATTACGTCATCACCACAAGAAATCATTCTAACCTTAATCACCACAAACATCATTATTGCGTCAATCACCACAAACATCATTATAACGTCAATCGACAAAAACATCATGATTACTTCAATCACCAAAATCATCATCATTACGTGAGCACCCACATAATGTCTCATCAGCTGGCTCTAATACAAAGACGAAGAGTCTTGGCTGCACCTGTGGGTGGGACTTTGCTTTTTGGGGGACACTGTTTCCTTTCATACCGCATTAAGTGTTTCAAACGACCAATCAAGCATCCAAGCAACCAACCGACCAACGCCGCAACCAGAAAGTTCCTTCTTTATCCCCATGAAGTTTCCCAGCCCCTGTTCTTATGGGCAGAATACATGCACTACTAGTGTGTCTGGTTTCATAATTATCTTCCATTTATTTGGACTTCAAAACGGTTCTGTTTGAAACGTTCCCCAGACTCGTATTTAAGATGAGCAAACGACAAAAAAATCAAGCTAGAGGGAGAGAGAGAAAGAAACAGAGAGAGAGAGAGAGAGAGAGAGAAAGAGAGAGATAGAGCGAGAAAAAAAGAGAGAGAGAGACAGCGAGAGAGAGAGACCGAGAGAGAAAGAGAGAGAGAGACAGCGAGAGAGAAAGAGAGAGAGAGAGAGAGAGAGAGAGAGAGAGAGAGAGAGAGAGAGAGAGACAGGGAAAAAGAGAGAGAGAGTCAGACACACAGACAATCAGTCTGACAGACAAATAGAGAGAAAGAGAGAGAGAGAGAGAGGGGGGGAGGCGAGGGTAGAGTAGTTGTTGCACTGTCAGCTACAATTGTCAACGCAAGCAAGCAAACAAACAAACAAAAACAAGGATTAAACTGACAATATCTATTATTCTCTTTCATCCGACGTCAGAGCGTGCTCCGCGAAACGCAATTCAGCACTTAGATATGTCCCTGCCGGGAATTGTCAGAACGTTACCGGCAATTACAAATCGTTTTGACTGTTACACAGGGACGCTAAGACCACGTGACCAAAGCGCTCTGTATCCACATTGCATTACACAGTCTATATGCAGATCGGAATGCACGACTCAATCCCTGCAAACGTCCACTTTGATTGATACAGCAAGGGTAATGGGAATTTTATCAGAACGGGCTCCCGCCTCTCTTGCCATTCTTCGGGAGTTTGTCTGTGACGTCACCTATTCACGGGGGTCAAAATGACGCTGATTGCAGGCAGAGGTAAACGGAGACGTAATTTCCTTGCTTGTTAATGTGGGGTTTTTCCCTTTATTTGGTTTATTTTTACGTTTCATTCGGTACATCACCACCGATCTGTCAACACTAGTAAAGCCCCCAATATATTGTTTTTATATTTTTTTAATTACAGTGACAAATCGGAAAAAAGGGTTAGTAGGTCGGTTACTTATTTTCTTAAAATTAATAATAACTGGACATTTTTAATTGCCTAACCTATGGCTCTAGGCCCTTTACAAAAGAACATATATATACAGAAAAAAAATAATTAAAAGTACAACCTACATAAAACAAATTAATCATACAGACACAACTCACCACATGTACTGTTCACACAATAATCATATATGCAATGCACACTATATATATACAAACATACACAGCTAACACTCTCAACAATCATAACAACTTTATGGGAGAGGAGTATGTGCAGAAATGGAGATGTTTTTGGTAAAAGCTTTCTTTAATTACGCAGGCGCCAGTTGCTTTTTTTATTGGCCGGGAATCGTGCAAGTTCTGTCCCCTTCGTGTCGGAGAAGACTGATTTTCTTGTCAAGTCTGCAAAATTGTGTGGTTTTTTTTTTTTTTTTTTTTAAGGATCAAAAAAAGATCTTGCGTCGAGAGAAAAAATCAGGGTCGGTCTGGGAATCGGAAACATTGAATATGTGTTTCTTGGTGTAAGAATACTATCACTTAGACGCCGCTGTCAATCTGAACAAATAGTGCAGTCAAACATTCTCTCTCGTCACAGGGAGCAAGCAGCCAGGCTGTTCAGTTTGGGTATGAGTTCAAGTAGGAGGGTACTTATATCCTCTGTTCAATGTGGATATGAGTTCAAGTAGGAGGGTACTTATATCCTCTGTACAATGTGGGTATGAGTTCAAGTAGGAGGGTACTTATATCCTCTGTACAATGTGGGTATGAGTTCAAGTAGGAGGGTACTTATATCCTCTGATAGATAGAAAGATAGAAAGAAAGAAAGAAAGAAAGACAAAAAGAAAGAAAGAAAGACAAAAAGACAGAACAAAAAAATATGAAAACGGAAATAGAGAAAGTGCCAGAGACAGACATACGGGGATAAAATTGTCGCCAACTTTTGACCAAACAAAAAAGTGTAACATTGGCAACGTGGGAAGCGGGAAGTTTTGTGACAGGGCACATGGGAGCTACTGACGTGTCCTGGTAACTGCAGATTGAATGAGTCCCACGGTATTTCGGTCTGTGCCGCCCTACTTTTCAAACAGGCATCACACTTTTAATTCTGTTTCCTTCAACTCGGTTGAACAATTCCCTCGTATATCCGGAAGGCGAAGACTTACACTGCGCGACATTCCGCATTTAGCAAACACGCTTTGAGGCAACGCAGCTGCACTTGACAGCAGTAAATGATCAAAATAGAGAGTGCAGTGGGTCGAACCTGTCTTCTGCAGACGGTGACAGCTTTGTACTATTGGTGTTCGAATTAAATGTAAAGCCCTGACCTCTGTTTTGAAAATATTTGGGGACAATGGGAAGTTGTTGTTAGACGATGTTGGAATATAACGGGTTAGTGTGGGTTGTGACAAATTGAATACTCTTGCTTTTATTGAGTCAAACTTTGTTTGACGGGACACCATTGGCCAATCACTAGCGAGGGGCGTGTCTGACGGGACACCATTGGCCAATCACGAGCGAGGGGCGTGTCTGAATAACGTGGACAAGGAGCACGTGTACAAAGTTTGCCTCAATAAAAGTAAGAGTATTCACTCTTTGACAGCCCGGACAGAGTTGTTTTTCCCAGGTGTTTGTCTATTCCAAAATTATTTGCAATTAGAATTGTACTATTTTGTACAGCTCGACAGCTTTGTACTATTGGTGTTTGAACTACACTTTGTACTATTGGTGTTTGAACTACACTTTGTACTATTGGTGTTTGAACTACACTTTGTACTATTGGTGTTTGAACTACACTTTGTACTATTGGTGATGCGCATCTCACTACAGTCACTTTGTTATTTAGATTGCAATTAGAATGTTAAAATTCAAATCAGAAAATTCTTCAACACATTACTTTGGGTAAGGGGTTGTCCCCCTTTCAGCATCTATGTTTAGAAAGATTGAACCATGAAAGGAATGCAGAGCAAGTGCTTCAACAGCAAAATGAAATAATTGCACTAAAACTCGGAGTTCGTGCGAAAGCACATTGGAATGGGACGGAAATAGACCTCTCGAGTATTGCTGACAATTAAAACGTGACAAAGGATTTGTCAAATGTGCTAATGTAAATGGAGTGTATGCACGCTTGAGCCTTTAAATAGGGCGTACATTTTTTTTAAAAATGTTGGATTATGGAACAAATCAAAAACAAAGAGACTGCCAACGTTCCAAAATTCAGAATAAAAAAACAAGAAAGGTAGGTTGTTGGAACGTTTGTTATTGACAAAACAATACATTGACAGATATGTAGATTATGTTGGATTATGGGACAGGCGGTCGGAAAATAGAAGACAGCGACAGGAAGTCATACACTGTAGGGGACACAACAGCAAATATATTGCTTTTGTATAATAAATAGTTTCTAGCCTGTGCCGTCAATCCTTCGAGTTATAAGACAGATTGTGTCCACTGATAGGCTGGTTAGAAACAGTTTAGCGATGACAAATGTCTGGGCAACTGACTTGGACGTGTCTATCCGAGGCCTTGGTCAAATTGCGTCAACGGATAAGACACTTCAAGGCAAACCGGCTGCTGGAGACAAGAGTAGAGTCTGGAAATGCTTAGTGCAGTATGTCGAATCTGCACCCCGCGGGCAGGAACAAATCGAGCGAAAATGTCTTAATATTAAATTGTAAACGACAGATGTTTCAAGAGACTGTGCATTGCAAAGCAGAAGGACATTGGAATTATTTTACAAATCGAGGTTTTTCTGTCACGAATTCACGAACTAGAGCAAATGATGCTTATAGTAACATGAAGAAACCCGACTGATTCTTTCTTTCTTACGTCATGAATATGTCAAGAATCTGACTGCACAGTGCTCAGCATCCAGGTTTCTGGCACGCTATGTACAGACACCGTTACCAGGGACACATAATTGTCAGCAACAAACTGTTCTGTTTGAGTCATTTCGCACACATATTTGGTGTGTATATATATTGACCCAACAAAGTCTCCCAAAACACGAACTGTAAAAAACACTTATTTTACCTATCGAAAGTGTTAGCAGGAACCTCGAAAGTATAGTATGCAAGTTGCATCTCTTTTACTTTTTCACATATCTAGTGGTAAACATGAAAGTAGGTCATATAATCTCACGGAAGAAATTGCTATGTTGCTATTTATAGGAGTGCCGCGAGACAGTGTCAAACATTCATGTTTGAACGAGCAGGATTCATTGCGAAACATGCCAGAACGCTGAATAAAGTCGAACCTTTATTTCTTGAAAACAATTAACAATGTGATACAATAATGTTGCAGTGGTTTGACAATGTAGCACAAAAAGGGAACGGACATTGTTCTGATACCTTCCCCTAACTGGCCAACATAATCAAACTCGCCAACATAATCAAACTGGCCAACATAATCAAATACAAGTCGCGTAAGGCGAAAATACAATATTTAGTCAAGTAGCTGTCGAACTCACAGAATGAAACTGAACGCAACGCAACGCAGCAAGACCGTATACTCGTAGCATCGTCACTCCACCGCCCGTGGCAAAGGCAGTGCCTGTGGAATTGACAAGAAGAGCGGGATATTCGTTGCGCTGAGAAGGATAGCACGCTTTTCTGTACTTCTCTTCGATTTAACTTTCTGAGCGTGTTTTTAATCCAAACATATCATATCTATATGTTTTTGAAATCAGGAACCGACAAGGAATAAGATGAAAGTGTTTTTAAATTGATTTCGAAAAAAAAAATTTGATAATAATTTTTATATATTTATTTTTCAGAGCTTGTTTTTAATCCGAATATAACATATTTATATGTTTTTGGAATCAGCAAATGATGGAGAATAAGATAAACGTAAATTTGGATCGTTTTATAAATTTTTATTTTTTTTTTACAATTTTCCGATTTTTAATGACCTAAGTCATTAATTAATTTTTAAGCCACCAAGCTGAAATGCAATACCGAACCCCGGGCTTCGTCGAAGATTACTTGACCAAAATTTCAACCAATTTGGTTGAAAAATGAGGGCGTGACAGTGCCGCCTCAACTTTCACGAAAAGCCGGATATGACGTCATCAAAGACATTTATCAAAAAAATGAAAAAAACGTTCGGGGATTTCATACCCAGGAACTCTCATGTCAAATTTCATAAAGATCGGTCCAGTAGTTTAGTCTGAATCGCTCTACACACACACACACACACACACACACGCACACACATACACCATACCCTCGTTTCGATTCCCCCTCGATGTTAAAATATTTAGTCAAAACTTGACTAAATATAATAACGATGCTTTGCAGCACGGAAGAAAGACCGACAGAAAGAACAATTAAAAGAAAGAAAGAAAGAAAGAAAGAAAGAAAGAAAGAAAGAACGTAAAAAAGAACAATGGAAAGAAATAAAGAAAGAAAGAAAGTAAAAAAGAACAATTAAAAGAAAGAAAGAAAGAAAGAAAGAAAGAAAGAAAGAAAGAAAGAAAGAAAGAAAGTAGAACAGAACAATGGAAAGAAAGAAAGAAAGAAAGACTATTAACTAAACAAGCCAGCAGCTTAATGCCCCACTTTTAAATCAAAAACGAAACATAGGAGAAAACCCGCGATTTACTTCAATTATGTATAATTTCACTCATTTCCTATTCTGTTATTTCCTTTTACTTCCTTCTGCCTTTCGTGTCACTCTTTTTTCCAGATATCATTAGAGCAAAAAGAGAAAACGTCCCTGCAACAGATCTTACACAACGTTTTTCTTCAAACAACAGACGTTGCGCTGCCATGCATTTCAGCAGGAAGTCAATGCTAACTAAGTTTTTCGTTCAAGTTAAAAAGTTGACAGAGCGAAGTAGGGTTAAAACTGCGGGGCTGTCTCAAGATGCAGTCCTGTTCGCGTGGGAACGATCGTGTTCACACCCTCAGACATGTCTAGTTGTTGGCATGGGTTAGTTGGTTGGTTGGTTGGTTGGTTGGTTGGTTGGTTGGTTGGTTGGTTGGTTGTTATTTGTTTCGTCTCTTCAGCTGGTATTGCTGTTCGAGACCGATGTACATTTTGTTCCTTTCTCGGTTGACATTGCAAGCTCCATGCTTTCAGCTATTTACAATCAGGTCTATCACTGTAAAGAGAAGATCCTAAAACATCACCTCTTTCACATCTGCATGGGATGACGTCATCCTTCAACTTGGACAAACATCAGGCTGGCTGTGTGCGGCACAGAGTGGGGACTTTCATTCATTCATTTTGTTACGGACCCCAGTGTTAATCAGCAAAATGACGTCATCAAAAAGTCACACCGTCCACTGCAAGCATCGTACCCAGGGTGATGATTTCGGGTATGCGTCCAAGTGGTGGGATTGCATTCAACCGTATAGAAGCGTGACCAGACCTGAGATGGTGAGCTAGATCGTTTACACGGGACGGACTTTGCCTTTAAGTACGCATTCTGCCATGCATCTTTCTGTCTTTCTGTGCGTCTTTTTTGAAGCAGGAAATCAGTGCTAACTCAAGATTTTGTCCGAGAAATAAAAGAAAGGAATGGAAAATAGCGCCGAATGGTTAAAACTTTTAGAGGGTAAAAAGGTTAAATAAAGGTACTGATTGACGGATGTGCTGGACTGGTATTCAAGAAAGCTCTTTAGCGCCACTTGGCCGCATGGTGGCGCTGTTTGAACTGTAAGTCGCGCTAATCGGCATTCACGAAAGGCCGTTGTGACCCGCAAAAGTCACGTGACGCCTTCATAGTTACAGGACCTACCCCTCGTCTCTACAATCGCTAACACCGTGTTATCTTCGTGATTCAAGATGGCGGCCTTCATGATGTTGGAATATGCCGAGAGAAGAAATCTGAGAAGAAACCGTATTTTCCGGGATCGCATTCATCCTTTGGATAAAAATGACGATGTAGATTTAAATTTGTACAGAAAGTTTTAGGTTTTTTTTGTCTTCTCTCTTACCTTTGTTTTTTTAACGGGGAGCATCCTTCTTCATATTTTTTTTAAATCAAATGTTTACATGTTTAAATTAATATCATGGTAACCCAAAAAACAAAACAAAAACCCATTCCTGCCTAAATTTTAATCTATTGCTATTATAACGTACTCTTTTGCACATGAAGAAAATAAACAAAAATAAACAAATGCCAAAGAGTAAAAAAAATTTTTACGGACAGATGGTGATTTGAACTCGACTCAATCGCGCATCAGTTGATGAAAACGGACACTGTAATAAGAAGACACTAACACGTTTTCACCACAAGCCGGTATGATCGAGCATCGGTTGAAATCTTTCGCGAGCGGTATCTCGTATTTGTCCGCGTTTCGCTGTCAGTCCAGTTAGCCCTTCGCTTCCTCTTCTCCTCCATCTCTTCCTCGTGTGCCTGCACTTTCGCTTGTCCGATGGATGTTCCGTACATGTCGACTGAAGTAAATGTAATGCACACGTGTTCGTTCGCGGAATAAAAGCAATGAAGGCGGATAAGACCTACTGCACGTGCGCACTCAACAGGAAGTGAGGGAAACCCCTTGGTTTATAAATAGACAACCTTGTTAGCTAACAGCGTTCGGAGGGGGACTCGTGAATGCCAGTTAAAATCGGAGTAGCTAAAACGGCTTCAGAATCTGAAACCACCTCAAATTCTTTTTCTTCTTGAATACCACTCCTGGACGCTTCCTTGTTCTGTCGGGGAGTGGAATGCAGCAGAGTTATCAGTGAGAGTGGCGGTGTTAAGATGGGAGGGGGATAAGGAGATAAAGAACACACAGCGTGTTGAATCACTTCCAGCTAGGCATAAAGCGATATTGTAAAGCGCATAGTGCTTTTAGTTATGCGCTATAGAAATCTCCTTAATAAATAAATAAATAAATAAATAAAGCCTGTCCTTAGCTGGGCCAAGTCGACTGCGAGAAGTATACTTCGCGAAGCTGGCAGCACAAAGGTTTAGCACTCATCATCTTCATCATCATCATCATCATCATCATCATCATCATCATCATCATCATCATCATCATCATCATCATCATCATCATCATCATCATCATCATCATCATCGTCGTTGTTGTCACGGTGTTCCTTGTAGTCGACTATTTTTACGTCGCTGCTTTGATGACAATAATACGACCATTCCACACATCCTTCTTCTTCTTCGTTCATGGGCTTAGACTCCCACGTACACTCGTGTTTTTGCACGAGTGGAATTTTACGTGTATGACCGTTTTTACCCCGCCATTTAGGCAGCCATACGACGCTTTCGGAGGAAGCATGCTGGGTATTTTCGTGTATCTATAACCCACCGAACTCTGACATGGATTACAGGATCTTTTCCGTGCGCACTTGGTCTTGTGCTTGCGTGTACACACGAAGGAGGATAAGCCACTAGCAGGTATGCACATAAGTTGACCTGGGAGATCGGAAAAATCTCCACACTTAACCCACTAGGCGGCCGCGGCCGGGATTCGAACCCTCGACCTTCCGATTAAGAGGCCGACGTCTTACCACCCCGCCACAGCGCCCGTCATTCCACACATCCGTTCTAGCTTCCTTTCCCAGCGGCTGCCGCTACGATCAGACGTTGCGCAAACGACCGTTTTTGGCATCTATTCGGCTCGATATATACATATATATACTAGATGATTACCCGCTTCGCCGGGTACCGGCTTCGCCGGGAAGAAGTAGAGCCGAATACCAGGCTGCGCCTGGGACCCGGCTTTGCCGGGTGTACGCCGGCTTTGCCGGCGCACGAAGGAAAGGAGATAAACGCGCAAAACACTGGAGACCTTCTAAAAATAGTAACGTACAGTGACCTTCTAAAAATAGTAACGGAATGGGAATATCCGCGCGCCATACGAAGGAAGGGAGGTAAACGCTGAAAACACTGGAGAAGATAAGGAAGAGTTACTGGTAGTGGATCCAGACAAAAAAAACAAAATCGGTTCAGCGCTGCGCGCTGAGAGCACGTGTTGAAATATCTCATCGACCAGGTTGTGTCCCGGGTGTACCTGAATATGGCCACCAAATTTGAAACAGATCCATCGAGAACCTTGGCCGCGCATCGCGAACAGACACACACACAGACACAAGTCGTATAATACACATGTAAATCATTTACAAAAGATAAACAAAAGTAAAATATTTAAAAAAGGCAGAAAAACAATTTAGAGAGAGAGAGAGAGAGTGTGTGTGTGTGTGTGTGTGTGTGTGTGTGTGTGTGTGTGTGTGTGTGTGTGTGTGTGTGTGTGTGTGTGTGTCTTTGCAATCCAGGGTTCAGCGTGAAATAAACATGAGAAGATTGGAAGGAAACAAAGTCCGCCCTGTCAAGCGCTGGGTGAAACTCAGCATTACCCTCTCATCCTATTGTCATTTCTCACTTTCTGAAATGTTGATGCCCCTGACTATCGTCGGTTAAGTCTTGTTTGTATTATTGTTATGTACCACCCCTGAATTTCTCTATGAGATAATAAAGTATTCTTATTCTTATTCTTATTCTTAATGTAGATTAGCTTTTATATTTTAACACGAGCACAACCAAAGCACAGAGAACAATGTCTTAAGAATAACGTGATTGCTGCTTAGGAAAGTCATTCAGAACTTTACAGGAAAAATGGCTTGTATCATGTGAAGTGATATCTCGTTATAATGTTCTAACAATACTTTTTTTTTAACTTGAAAATGTGATTACTTATTGTAAACTTACACTTCCTCGAATGTCAATGTAAGCATGGAATCAAAGAAGTTAGTACATTGAAAAATGTGACAGCCTGTTCAAACATTACGTTTTTTTCTCAGAGATAAGGAAACACATACAAATGCGACCTCGGCACTAGGCTTTTTTTCACTCGAAGTATTTATCAAATGTAACTGTAAGCCTGAAACAAGACACAATATATATAGCAAAAATGTGATGTCCCCATGAATCCTAATTTCTTTTTCTTTCCCCAAAGTTCGTTTGGGTCCTTCCTTTTTGTGGACACACTTGAAAAAGGAAAACTTCGAGATAAGGCTGCGTGGAGTTCTCGGGTTTCATTCAGAACTTGCCACAGACGAGACTTGAGTAAGCGTGAGTCAATATAGTTCAATGTTGGGCAATTGCTAGGTCTTTCGTGTACATGTACAGACGAGGTCACCCAAATATAGAGTTTCATTTCCTTCTTCTTCAGATGTGAGACGACTAGGGAGGAAATCTCCCATGCTGTTGGCGGCACACGGAAAGGACTGATACTGAGCCAACCACCTAGACAGCTTCCGTGCTCCACTCCTCCCCGCAGACGTAATGTGGCTGTCTGAAAGAAAGCGATTGAAGGGATTGTCGGTTAACTTTAACTGACAGCCAAGACATGACCACCTAGTAACTGTCCCAGAAGTGACAAGTATGTGAAAGTCTTCTTCAATTTTGTTTGACTCAAGTGATAAAGCAGAAGACGGGAGGTTGTGGTGGCGGTGATACTGTTGGGAATGACGGTAGTAAGAGTAGGAGCAGAAGACGGGAGGTTGTGGTGGCGGTGATACTGTTGGGAATGACGGTAGTAAGAGTAGGAGCAGAAGACGGGAGGTTGTGGTGGCGGTGATACTGTTGGGAATGACGGTAGTAAGAGTAGGAGCAGAAGACGGGAGGCTGTGGTGGCGGTGATACTGTTGGGAATGACGGTAGTAAGAGTAGGAGCAGCAAGACGGGAGGTTGTGGTGGCGGTGATACTGTTGGGAATGACGGTAGTAAGAGTAGGAGCAGCAAGACGGGAGGTTGTGGTGGCGGTGATACTGTTGGGAATGACGGTAGTAAGAGTAGGAGCAGCAAGACGGGAGGTTGTGGTGGCGGTGATACTGTTGGGAATGACGGTAGTAAGAGTAGGAGCAGCAAGACGGGAGGTTGTGGTGGCGGTGATACTGTTGGGAATGACGGTAGTAAGAGTAGGAGCAGCAAGATAGGGAGGACGAAAGTGCTGTACTGGTAGCTGTGGTAGGATCATCACAAGCTGCAGTCAGACCAGTGACAGTAGCAGTTCAAGAGCACCCCTTTACACACCCATGATGGCAGCCCCCCCTCCATACCTGACCAGAAGCATGGCATTTTGGAAGAAGAAAAACAAATCAATAGCATTAAACAAACCAACAAACAAAAAATAAGTAAACAAACAAACAAACCAACAAACCAACATACAAACATAACAAACAAATGAAAAACAATAACACAATTTGACATACAAACTAACAAACAGTCAAAAAAATATAATATTAAAAAAAAATAAAAAAAATAAAAAAAATAATAACTACCGTACTTTCCGGGTGACAAGGCGCTTCGTTATACAAGACGCACCCCCTTCTTTTAAAAAAAAATTGTAATCCAGTCACCCATTGGACGCAGGGGGCCGATAGGGCGCACCAAAATGACCCAGTTTTTGCCATGAGAGGTGGTTCCCCTGTCATATCTGAGAGAGGAAACACTTCCTGCACCGGGGTCAGTGACCGGTCAGTGACCGACTTTAACTGAGTGAAAATATGTGTGCTCTGTGTGTGCGGCCAGATCAAAGGCATTGTGATAGCTGGGTGGCCTTGTTTATAGACACGACCTTCTTCCCAGGGGTCAATGACCCAGTTTTTGCCATGAGAGGTGGTTCCCCTGTCATATCTGAGAGAGGAAACACTTCCTGCACCGGGGTCAGTGACCGGTCAGTGACCGAGTTTAACAGATTGGAAATCTGTGTGTGCGGCCAGATCAAAGGCAGGGCAGTACCTAGTAGCTGAAACATGCATTATCACAAGTTGTTTGACTGGTACTCAAGCGGTCTCTTTGATTTTTTTCGTATTTCATACACGGATTAGGCGCTTCGTTATACAAGACGCAGGGGTCGAACTCGAGGAAAAAAGTCGCGCCTTATGACCCGGAAAGTACAGTAACAAAAACACACTCACACACACACAAATAAGCAAACAAATAAACAAACAGACAAACAAACAAAATCTGAAAAAACAGAAACAACAACAAAACATAAAGTCAAACCAATTCAACGTGACATTCCCGCCTGTTTCCCGGGCCATGGTTCAGTTTCAGTAGGAACCCCTCTTGTCACAATGTCAGCTTCACGCCGCACATTTCTAAGTTAGCGTATATTGCATGTTGGCTCCATGTCCCATTAAAGGAAGTCGCGCTCTATTGACTCTGACCTACTGACTGTTGATAGCTTCTCGGCCATCAGAGCACAGTCCTCACTATCCCCGCAACCTGTTTAATGCCTGAGCACCATGTAAGACAACAGGCATTACAAATAACCGTACTGTGTAAACTCATCAATTATGAATCAAAGCTCCACCCGCGGGTCAATAACGTTGCCTCTGATAACCTACAGACCTACGTAACATATCAGACTCCTCAAACACTTATTTAAACGAAAAAAAATGCGCATTTACGCAAGAGACATTAAAAATCCACTTTGGGGACAAATCATGTATCCGCACCGAATATGCATACCAGCGCTCATTGGTTGATAAACAGGATATTCGATGATTATTTTCCCGTGGGTAGCTTCCCTTTGCTGCACAATATTTACATATGTTTTAGACCAATGAGCGCTGGTATGCATATTCGGTGCGGATACATGATTTGTCCCCAAAGTGGATTAGCGGCTCGCAAACGAAGATTCGTCCAACTGATGGTTAAAAACAACCTGCAGCGGACGGAAGCTGAAAACTAAAGGCACATAATAGTTCAAACAATCATTCAACTGTATTTATTTGACCTTACACAGACTGTAGGAAGAGGCAAACCGTCTTGAACAATATTTTTCCCCAGGAAGCGACTCCAAGAACACAGAAGACTCGAAGGTGAGTGACAGACCTTGTAGTCTTTCTGTGATAGTAGTAGTCCAGTGGACGATACCTTCCGCCTGTGGTCCAAGCAACTCAGTTCAGAAAATTTGGAAGGGGAACTACTCTTGTCGTACGAGAGTTACTTGCCGTGGGAGTTTGCGTGCACTCATAAGAGATATAAAGTGAGTTTCTTTGCACTGATCGTTAGACTTGGATTTAGAAAACAACCAAACTCATAGATTTTATATGGAGATTATTGTGTTCAAGTCTGTAGTTGCCAGTTTAAATGCAGTATGTTTGTATTTTTTGGTCTAGAGATGTATAGTTCGTACATTGGAGCGTTCGGAACTTTTCAATCGCTAAAGTAGTTCCCTCAAAGTCTAACTCATCAACCTGTGAGCTATCGAGGATTCAGGCCCGTTGTTGGGTAAGTGATTTTGGTTGTTGGGTAAGTTACGTAGAGGTTACATGCCGAGTCTCAGTGATTATTAAAAATAATGGTCGAAGTTGGCGGATCATGAAAAATGCGAGCTTCAGTCTTTTTCTTCTTTTTCCTCTGATTGCACCCTGTCTTCATCGTCTTCTTCTTCTCAGTTCGCGGTCATGAAAAAGCTCGCTGAAGCTCGCATTTTTCATGATCCGCCAACTTCGACCATTATTTTTAATAATCACGGAGACGAGGTGTGTAACCTCTTTATTCCTCCTTTCTTCAGTTATTCAAAGAAAACAGGAGTTTTGTGCGAAAGTTTGATCGAATCCGAATCACTCAACCAGTCAACCTGCGCAGGCGATCGATTAATGCGCGGTTGTATAGTTCCGTGCAAATCATTCCATTCTGTTAACACTTCTTGTCGGTTTCCTTGTTTTGGACTAAAATCAAGTACACAGATATGCTGTTATTCTGCTGTGGCGGTAAAGGCATATTGTGTGCTCTGTTTATGTTTTAGTATCGCTTGGGATAATGTTCTTTTGTCAAATGGGACTAGCAGACGAACTTTTGCACCCGTGTTCCAACGTTAATTACTGTATGAAGTTCAGTTTTCTGGAGAAAATAGTGTATGAAACCGCTTTATGTTGTTTAAATTGATGAGATGTGTGCATTTGGTTGCGTGTGATCTGTTTATAAAATGAAATATTGTTGAAAACTGACCGTCGGATTGCAGTCAGTGTTGTCGAAGAAACTGAGTGAAAAGAAAGGGAACTACTCTTGTCGCTAGACAAAGTATGAGTTACTTGCCTTGGGAATTTGCTTGTGATGAACGTTTGTGCACGGCAGATCTAGATTCAGAAAACAACCGAACTCATGGATTTTATATGGAGATTCATGTGTTCAGGCCTGTAGTTGTTAATTTAAATGCGGTATGTTTGTATTGTTTGCTCCAGAGATGTCTTCGTACGTATAGAGCGTTCGGAACTTTTCAGTCGCAAAAGTAGTACCGAAACAGAACAGCTTCTCAACCTATTGCACTATCGAGGATTCAGGCTGTTGCTGGCTCGTTATTTGTTTGGTTGCTGGGTCATTATCGAAAAATAACTAGCTCTACAAGTTCACAGAGGTAAAGAAGCAGAGGGGGGAATAACGAAAAATAACTAGCCCTACACCTTTACAGAGAGAAAGAAGCAGAGGGGGGAATATGTAGAGGTTACATGCCGAGTCTCAGTGATTATCAAAAATAATGGTCGAAGTTAGCGGATCATGAAAAATGCGAGCTTTAGCGAGCTTTTTCATGACCGCGAACTGAGACCATTATTTTTGATAATCACTGAGACGAGGTGTGTAACCTCTTTATTCCTCCTTTCTTCAGTTATTCAAAGAAAAGAGGAGGTTTTTTGCGAAAGTTTGATCGAATCCTATTCACTCAACCAGTCAACCTGCGCAGGCGATCGATTAATGCGCGGTTGTATAGTTCCGTGCAAATCATTCCATTCTGTTAACACTTCTTGTCAGTTTTCCTATTTTGGACTAAAATCAAGTACACAGATATGCTGTTATTCTGCTGTGGCGGCAAAGGCAGATATTGTGTGTTCTGTATATGTTTTGGTATCGGTTAGGATAATGTTCTTTCGTCAAATGGGACTAGCAGACGAACTTTTGCACCCGTGTTCCAACGTTAAAAACTGTATGAAGTTAAGATTTCTGGGGAAAATAGTGTATGAAACCGCTTTATGTTGTTTAAATTGATGAGATGTGTGCATTTGGTTGCGTGTGATCTGTTTATTAAATGAAATATTGTTGAAAACTGACCGTCGGATTGCAGTCTGTTGTCGAAGAAACTGAGTGAAAAGAAGGGGAACTACTCTTGTCGCTAGACAAAGTATGAGTTACTTGCCTTGGGAAATTGCTTGTGATGAACGTCTGATCTAGATTCAGAAAACAACCGAACTCATGGATTTTATATGGAGATTCATGTGATCAGGCCTGTAGTTGTTAATTTAAATGCGGTATGTTTGTATTGTTTGCTCCAGAGATGTATACTTCGTACATTAGAGCGTTCGGAACTTTTCAGTCGCAAAAAGTAGTACCGAAACAGAACAGCTTCTCAACCCATTGCACTATCGAGGATTCAGGCTGTTGCTGGGTCGTTATTTGTTTGGTTGCTGGGTCATTATCGAAAAATAACTACCCCTACAAGTTTACAGAGGTAAAGAAGCAGAGGGGGGAATAATTAGAAATACTTGCATATTGTGTTTGTCTACGTTCAGTAAGTTACACGGTTTTAAAGTACGTCAAGTTCGTAGCATGGAAACCAAAGGTTGTGACATGGATTTGAACACTAAAACTTATGAAAACAAAAGACAAAAATATATACTCTGTTTTTTGTTGCATGTCTGTATCAGTCTCTAACTGGATTATTACTGTAAAAATAAAAAAAATGCATCCTAGTTAATATACATCATAATCATTTAAAGGATTCAAAATGCATGTCACAAAATGGTACACAGCTATGGAGAATAACTCATCTGCTGTTGAGTTGGTTTCAGGAAAAAGAAGACGATGAAGACAAGGAGCAACCAGAGGAAAAAGAAGAAGACGATGAAGACAAGGAGCAACCAGAGGAAAAAGAAGAAGAAGAAAGGGGAGGAAGAGGAGCACGAGTTTCACACTCAATACAACCCAACAAAACACTCAATACAACCCAACACAACACTCAATACAACCCAACAAAACACTCAATACAACCCAACAAAACACTCAATACAACCCAACAAAACACTCAATACAACCCAACAAAACACTCAATACAACCCAACAAAACACTCAATACAACCCAACAAAACACTCAATACAACCCAACAAAACACTCAATACAACCCAACAAAACACTCGATACAACCCAACAAAACACTCAATACAACCCAACAAAACAAACTCTAAAAGATAAGCAGAGGGCGGTGGGCGGTATTGGGAGGGAAAAGTCAAGAATATGTTCCAAAGATAATATTTGTTACTGATGTCCCCGCCAGGCAGCAGTTTGACCCGACCCTATTTACATAATGTACACACGTGTGAAGAAACGGGTTAGTTATCACGTGGTCCGACTCTCGCTAAAGTAAGTGGGTTACTTGAAAGTAATCCAGAAAAAGTGGGAATAGTGGTTTTCGGTTTCTGACGCCATAAGCAAAGTAGGTCATGAAGCAAATGTAAAGAAATAAAAGTTAGCTCTAACTTGCCCAACAACTTGGTAAAACTCAACCCAGACAGCATCATTGGAAACAGTTACAATTTAACACAGAACGAATAATTGAAATGCGAGCGACCTAGACAGAATAATTGAAGACAATTGAGTGAGGTGGAAGAAAGACGATGCAACAACTTGATAAACCGGAAACAAATAAAATAAAATAGACCCTTCGTGAGAGTACAGAAACAAGAAGAATGTCAAGGTCAAAAAGTATATTGCTTGGAAAGTACGTTTGCCCATAGGTAAATACGGAGTCATTGAAAAACGAAGAATTACTAGTATAATCCATTTCGAGAGAAAAAAAGAGTGGTGGGGGTAACAACCCCACGCCACTGTTGCTGTCAATCGTAATATAGCCTGCTATGTATATGTCAAGTACACACGATTCTCGCAAGCACACAACAGCACAACAGCTGGATCAACAACAACAAACTCGGCGCTTCTTTACATGTTATGTCCAAAATGGGACAGTACCCGCTATTACGAGCTAGTCGTGTGACAGTGTTTTCTGTCAACCTAGTGTCAACATGGGACGGTGTTTTCTGTCAACCTAGTGTCAACATGGGACAGTGTTTTCTGTCAACCTAGTGTCAACATGGGACGGTGTTTTCTGTCAACCTAGTGTCAACATGGGACAGTGTTTTCTGTCAACCTAGTGTCAACATGGGACAGTGTTTTCTGTCAACCTAGTGTCAACATGGGACAGTGTTTTCTGTCAACCTAGTGTCAACATGGGACAGTGTTTTCTGTCAACCTAGTGTCAACATGGGACAGTGTTTTCTGTCAACCTAGTGTCAACATGGGACAGTGTTTTCTGTCAACCTAGTGTCAACATGGGACAGTGTTTTCTGTCAACCTAGTGTCAACATGGGACAGTGTTTTCTGTCAACCTAGTGTCAACATGGGACAGTGTTTTCTGTCAACCTAGTGTCAACATGGGACAGTGTTTTCTGTCAACCTAGTGTCAACATGGGACAGTGTTTTCTGTCAACCTAGTGTCAACATGGGACAGTGTTTTCTGTCAACCTAGTGTCAACATGGGACAGTGTTTTCTGTCAACCTAGTGTCAACATGGGACAGTGTTTTCTGTCAACCTAGTGTCAACATGGGACAGTGTTTTCTGTCAACCTAGTGTCAACATGGGACAGTGTTTTCTGTCAACCTAGTGTCAACATGGGACAGTGTTTTCTGTCAACCTAGTGTCAACATGGGACAGTGTTTTCTGTCAACCTAGTGTCAACATGGGACAGTGTTTTCTGTCAACCTAGTGTCAACATGGGACAGTGTTTTCTGTCAACCTAGTGTCAACATGGGACAGTGTTTTCTGTCAACCTAGTGTCAACATGGGACAGTGTTTTCTGTCAACCTAGTGTCAACATGGGACAGTGTTTTCTGTCAACCTAGTGTCAACATGGGACAGTGTTTTCTGTCAACCTAGTGTCAACATGGGACAGTGTTTTCTGTCAACCTAGTGTCAACATGGGACAGTGTTTTCTGTCAACCTAGTGTCAACATGGGACAGTGTTTTCTGTCAACCTAGTGTCAACATGGGACAGTGTTTTCTGTCAACCTAGTGTCAACATGGGACAGTGTTTTCTGTCAACCTAGTGTCAACATGGGACAGTGTTTTCTGTCAACCTAGTGTCAACATGGGACAGTGTTTTCTGTCAACCTAGTGTCAACATGGGACAGTGTTTTCTGTCAACCTAGTGTCAACATGGGACAGTGTTTTCTGTCAACCTAGTGTCAACATGGGACAGTGTTTTCTGTCAACCTAGTGTCAACATGGGACAGTGTTTTCTGTCAACCTAGTGTCAACATGGGACAGTGTTTTCTGTCAACCTAGTGTCAACATGGGACAGTGTTTTCTGTCAACCTAGTGTCAACATGGGACAGTGTTTTCTGTCAACCTAGTGTCAACATGGGACAGTGTTTTCTGTCAACCTAGTGTCAACATGGGACAGTGTTTTCTGTCAACCTAGTGTCAACATGGGACAGTGTTTTCTGTCAACCTAGTGTCAACATGGGACAGTGTTTTCTGTCAACCTAGTGTCAACATGGGACAGTGTTTTCTGTCAACCTAGTGTCAACATGGGACAGTGTTTTCTGTCAACCTAGTGTCAACATGGGACAGTGTTTTCTGTCAACCTAGTGTCAACATGGGACAGTGTTTTCTGTCAACCTAGTGTCAACATGGGACAGTGTTTTCTGTCAACCTAGTGTCAACATGGGACAGTGTTTTCTGTCAACCTAGTGTCAACATGGGACAGTGTTTTCTGTCAACCTAGTGTCAACATGGGACAGTGTTTTCTGTCAACCTAGTGTCAACATGGGACAGTGTTTTCTGTCAACCTAGTGTCAACATGGGACAGTGTTTTCTGTCAACCTAGTGTCAACATGGGACAGTGTTTTCTGTCAACCTAGTGTCAACATGGGACAGTGTTTTCTGTCAACCTAGTGTCAACATGGGACAGTGTTTTCTGTCAACCTAGTGTCAACATGGGACAGTGTTTTCTGTCAACCTAGTGTCAACATGGGACAGTGTTTTCTGTCAACCTAGTGTCAACATGGGACAGTGTTTTCTGTCAACCTAGTGTCAACATGGGACAGTGTTTTCTGTCAACCTAGTGTCAACATGGGACAGTGTTTTCTGTCAACCTAGTGTCAACATGGGACAGTGTTTTCTGTCAACCTAGTGTCAACATGGGACAGTGTTTTCTGTCAACCTAGTGTCAACATGGGACAGTGTTTTCTGTCAACCTAGTGTCAACATGGGACAGTGTTTTCTGTCAACCTAGTGTCAACATGGGACAGTGTTTTCTGTCAACCTAGTGTCAACATGGGACAGTGTTTTCTGTCAACCTAGTGTCAACATGGGACAGTGTTTTCTGTCAACCTAGTGTCAACATGGGACAGTGTTTTCTGTCAACCTAGTGTCAACATGGGACAGTGTTTTCTGTCAACCTAGTGTCAACATGGGACAGTGTTTTCTGTCAACCTAGTGTCAACATGGGACAGTGTTTTCTGTCAACCTAGTGTCAACATGGGACAGTGTTTTCTGTCAACCTAGTGTCAACATGGGACAGTGTTTTCTGTCAACCTAGTGTCAACATGGGACAGTGTTTTCTGTCAACCTAGTGTCAACATGGGACAGTGTTTTCTGTCAACCTAGTGTCAACATGGGACAGTGTTTTCTGTCAACCTAGTGTCAACATGGGACAGTGTTTTCTGTCAACCTAGTGTCAACATGGGACAGTGTTTTCTGTCAACCTAGTGTCAACATGGGACAGTGTTTTCTGTCAACCTAGTGTCAACATGGGACAGTGTTTTCTGTCAACCTAGTGTCAACATGGGACAGTGTTTTCTGTCAACCTAGTGTCAACATGGGACAGTGTTTTCTGTCAACCTAGTGTCAACATGGGACAGTGTTTTCTGTCAACCTAGTGTCAACATGGGACAGTGTTTTCTGTCAACCTAGTGTCAACATGGGACAGTGTTTTCTGTCAACCTAGTGTCAACATGGGACAGTGTTTTCTGTCAACCTAGTGTCAACATGGGACAGTGTTTTCTGTCAACCTAGTGTCAACATGGGACAGTGTTTTCTGTCAACCTAGTGTCAACATGGGACAGTGTTTTCTGTCAACCTGAGCGTACAAGAAATAAAAATGTTGACGAAATGAAAAAAATGATATTTTGATAGAGATGAGAAACATACGAAAACAATGAAAACGCGACAAGGTGACCACGTGACTCCAGACGATAAGAAAGAGGCCGCCGGTGTAACACGAGAAAATTACTCCCCACGACAGGTGAGTTCCGAGTAAACATTTCGTACACAAATGTTACTCCCCTAACGAATACAAAACGAATAAATTACTTCACCCCAACACGAGCAATTTAACTTCCCATGCCAGGTGTACGAAATGTATACTCCCCTGTCCCCTGTTAGTCTTGGTGGTGGAAGGGGTGGAGGGAGGGTAGCGCGACAGTCGTTTGCGCGAGATCACATAATTATTGGCATTATCCCTTCCCCCTCATCCCATTTTCGAGTACGAGATTTTTACTGGAAGTAAAAGAAATGGGGAGTAAAAATTTCGTGGAGGGAGTATTTTTTCGTGCCTTGGGGAGTTCTTTTCGGGAGCATCTCGTTACTCCGCCGTATCGTTACTCCCCCGGCTTGTTACTAACCCTAACCCTAACCCTGACCCTAACCCTAAGGGGGAGTAACGAGCCGGGGAAGTAACGAGTTGATCCCGTTCTTTTCTCGTACAAAAACATTTACTCGGAGTAAGAACTTCGTACGACATATTTACTCCGGAATAAATATTTCGTGGAGTAAAAGTGTCCTGTCACACCGGCCCGGGAGAGAGTTATTAAGAATTGTCAACTGAGAGTAAACACGCCGTTCCTGCAACATGACGACTGAAACCGTAAGCTTCGGGGAGAATGAACAAGAATTGTGGGCTTGCAGCAAATAATTGGCAAAACTCGGAGTAGAAAAGGACATTCCCAACGTGCGAAAGAAACCTCAGACTCCGGAGCGATTGAGTAACAATTGTACTTCCTGAAATATGACGAAAGAAACCCCAGATTCTGATGAGATTCTAACAGAATGAATGACTCGGAGCTTTTTCTTCTTGTTCAAATATGTCTCGTAAATCCTACGTGCGCTCGGTTTTAAAATAAAGTATAACTGTGTGTATGTGAGGTAGAAGTGGGTTTTCACGTGAACGTAGTATGACTGTTTTTTCCCAAAATGTAGCCGGTCACATTCTGTTTTCGGGGGTGGGACTTGCAGCACATTTGATTGGCAAATCTTAAATTCGAAAAGGCGGTTCATCGAATATGACAAAACTGTAGATCGAGATTGAATGAAATTGTGAAAATAGAATCAAATAATGTATCGAATAGAAAAAGCGATCACGTAGCAGAAGTATATAGATACTGTTAGAGACCGTAAAGGCTCTGTGGACATATGGTAAATGATTGTAAGTACTTAAAACATTTTCAAGTTTTGTATAGATCTCGCCCCACCTCCTCCTTTCCCACCGTCCTCCTCCGTCAACCTCTCAGCCTCCCCTCCCACCGTCCTCCCCCGTCAACCTCTCAGCCTCCCCTCCCACCGTCCTCCCCCGTCAACCTCTCAGCCTCCCCTCCCACCGTCCTCCCCCGTCAACCTCTCAGCCTCCCCTCCCACCGTCCTCCCCCGTCAACCTCTCAGCCTCCCCTCCCACGACCCAACCCCCAACCTTGCAATCAATTGTGGTGGTGTGGCACCGTAGATTGTACAGCATCCAGACGGTGAAAAAGCTGGGGGGGGGGGAGGGGGGGGGGGAGAAGAACTGACTGAAAGCAGACGATTCCTGTAAAGGTCTGGTGCTTGGAGAAGAGTCAACAAAATGGATGTTTTTAAACACAGACCGGAGAAGTCTACATCCGCCCCTGTCAGTCAGTGTGTGTGTGTGTGTGTGTGTGTGTGTGTGTGTGTGTGTGTGTGTGTGTGTGTGTGTGTGTGTGTGTGTGTGTGTGTGTGTGTCTAAAATCTGTATCCTTTTCTCATAAAGTTCAGATTCAGTTTCTCTCTCTCTCTCTGTGTCTGTCTGTCTCTGTCTGTGTCTGTCTGTCTTTCTCTCTCTCTGTGTGTCTGTCTGTCTCTGTCTGTGTCTGTCTGTCTTTCTCTCTCTCTCTGTGTCTGTCTGTCTCTGTCTGTGTCTGTCTGTCTTTCTCTCTCTCTGTGTCTCTGTCTGTGTCTGTCTGTCTTTCTCTCTCTCTGTGTGTCTGTCTGTCTCTGTCTGTGTCTGTCTGTCTCTGTCTGCCTGTCTGCTTGTCAGTTTTTCTACCTGTCTGTGTGTGTGTATATCTGCCTATCTGTCTGTCTGTCTGTCTGTCTGTCTGTCTCTCTCTCTCTAATGGGTTCTTACCCGTCTACTTTCAGTTTTTGTCCAGGCCTTGAATAAAACAAAAACAAACAAATACAAAACCCGACATGATTCCAGTAAAAACAATCTCTGTAAAGGTCAACCGTTCGTTTCTTGCGTAAGAAAAAGAAAGAGTAGAAGAAGGAAATGCCATCAGACTTTTAGGAACGAGTCTGAATTGACAGACTTTATAAGCGGACGTGAGAGTGTTATTGTTTCAACTCAGGCACGCACGCTCATTGTAGCTGTGGATGTTAGGGGAGAGAGAGAGAGAGAGAGAGAGAGAGAGAGAGAGAGAGAGAGAGAGAGAGAGAGAGAGAGAGAGAGAGAGAGCCGCTGGATGTGGACCAACAACCAAACAGACCAACAAACAAACACACAAACCCAACCCTCACCAGCTCAATGCGCCTCAGTCGCTGGATGTGGACTAACTAACAACCAGACCAACAAACAACCAGACCAACAAACAACCAGACCAACAAACAACCAG
Organism: Littorina saxatilis; assembly: GCF_037325665.1. Taxonomy (NCBI): domain Eukaryota; kingdom Metazoa; phylum Mollusca; class Gastropoda; order Littorinimorpha; family Littorinidae; genus Littorina; species Littorina saxatilis. The sequence continues at coordinate 76,287,835 of NC_090247.1, forward strand.
ACCAACAAACAACCAGACCAACAAACAACCAGACCAACAAACAACCAGACCAACAAACAACCAGACCAACAAACAACCAGACCAACAAACAAACACACAAAGCCAATCCTCACCAGCTCAATGCGCCTCAGTCGCTGTATATGGACGAACAAACAAACAAACAAACAAAAAACCAGACCAACACACAATGACACAAAGCCAATCCTCACCAGCTCAATGCGCCTGAGTCGCTGGATGTGGACGACGGACTCAAGCATGATCCGACAGATGTTAAACGTGACCACGTGACTCCAGATGTTGTGCAGGAAGGCCACGGTGGACATGACGAAGATGGACAGGATGACGCACTTGGTGCGGAACACGGTGCACCATCTCTTGTTGCCGGAACGGCCGTAGTGCACGAGCAGTCTCTCCACGTGTGCTGACAACAGGTACATTGTCGTCAAGAACCTGCAACACACACACAAAACACGTATCTAGATATATACATTTCAAATGTGCACAGAGAGAGAGAGAGAGAGAGAGAGAGAGAGAGAGAGAGAGAGAGAGAGAGAGAGAGAGAGAGAGAGAGAGAGAGAGAGAGAGAGAGACAGACAGACAGACAGACAGACAGAAAGACAGACAGACACACAGACAAACAGGCAGACAAACTGACAAACAGACAGGCAGACAGAGACAGACAGACATTTCATATATATATATATTTTTTTTTACAAAAGTAGTGTATAAGGAGTGTACCTTGGTACCCAACGCGAGCCTGTTTCTGCTTGTTTATTCCCGGAACAGTGAAAGGTGTAATAAGTAGACCAGAACAATGCTATACAATGGGGCGTTGAGATAGCTCAGTCGGCAGCGGCGCTCACTTTCAAACCAGCTGTCGATATCGGCGTGACTTTGACCCCCAACGTCCACACACACACACACACACACATATATATATAGACAGACGGACACACACACACACACACACACACACACACACACACACACACACACACACACACACACACCGTATAGAGATATTACACATGTGTACATGATCTTTTACAAAGAGTTGGGGGGGGGGGGGAGGGGATACGAGGGCTGAGGAGGCAGAGACCCTTGTTCTGTTGGGGGACGTGGGCAGGAAGTCAGGGAAGCTCGTCCATTGTTTAAGGTTGTCGGACCAGCTCTTCCGTTGTTTTCCACGTCTGCGTCTTAACAAAATGTAAGGTTACGCCTGATGTTAGTTGAGCGAAGTCAGCTCGCTGCACGAAGCATTCGCGCTGAACTTTCTCTAAAACACGTCACACATTCTTCGTGAAGTCAACTAAACCATTTTACCTTCGTACCCATCGCGAGCCTGCTTTAGCTTGTGTTTTATGGAACAGTTATAATTATGTGCAATATATAGACCACAAGAATGACATAGCTAGAACATTACAAAGAGGCAACCGTGTAGCCTTTTAACAAACATACGTTGCTTTCAATGTGAACGATTATGTAGCATGTTGCTCGTTAGTCCGGGACTGGAATGTAAAAGACGAGGTTGGAAACTTTAGTCTTTTAGTACCCTCAATGCAGTGTGTACCCTCAATGCAGTGTGTACCCTCAATGCAGTGTGTACCCTCAATGCACTGTGTACCCTCAATGCAGTGTGTACCCTCAATGCAGTGTGTACCCTGAATGCAGTGTGTACCCTGAATGCAGTGTGTACCCTCAATGCACTGTGTACCCTCAATGCAGTGTGTACCCTCAATGCAGTGTGTACCCTCAATGCAGTGTGTACCCTCAATGCAGTGTGTACCCTGAATGCAGTGTGTACCCTCAATGCAGTCCTCAATGCAGTGTGTACCCTCGATGCAGTGTGTACCCTCAATGCAGTGTGTACCCTGAATGCAGTGTGTACCCTCAATGCAGTGTGTACCCTCAATGCAGTGTGTACCCTCAATGCAGTATGTACCCTGAATGCAGTGTGTACCCTGAATGCAGTATGTACCCTCAATGCACTGTGTACCCTCAATGCACTGTGTACCCTCAATGCAGTATGTACCCTCAATGCACTGTGTACCCTCAATGCAGTGTGTACCCTCAATGCAGTGTGTACCCTCAATGCAGTGTGTACCCTCAATGCAGTGTGTACCCTCAATGCACTGTGTACCCTCAATGCAGTGTGTACCCTCAATGCACTGTGTACCCTCAATGCAGTATGTACCCTCAATGCAGTGTGTACCCTCAATGCAGTATGTACCCTCAAAGCAGTGTGTACCCTCAATGCAGTGTGTACCCTCAATGCAGTGTGTACCCTCAATGCAGTGTGTACCCTCAAAGCAGTGTGTACCCTCAATGCAGTGTGTACCCTCAAAGCAGTGTGTACCCTCAATGCAGTGTGTACCCTCAAAGCAGTGTGTACCCTCAATGCAGTATGTACCCTCAATGCAGTGTGTACCCTCAATGCAGTGTGTACCCTCAATGCAGTGTGTACCCTCAATGCAGTGTGTACCCTCAAAGCAGTGTGTACCCTCAATGCAGTGTGTACCCTCAATGCACTGTGTACCCTCGATGCAGTGTGTACCCTCAATGCAGTATGTACCCTCAAAGCAGTGTGTACCCTGAATGCCGTGTGTACCCTCAATGCAGTGTGTACCCTCAATGCAGTGTGTACCCTCAATGCACTGTGTACCCTCAATGCACTGTGTACCCTCAATGCAGTGTGTACCCTCAATGCAGTGTGTACCCTCAATGCAGTATGTACCCTCAATGCAGTGTGTACCCTCAATGCAGTATGTACCCTCAATGCAGTGTGTACCCTCAATGCAGTGTGTACCCTGAATGCAGTGTGTACCCTCAATGCAGTGTGTACCCTGAATGCAGTGTGTACCCTCAATGCAGTGTGTACCCTCAATGCAGTGTGTACCCTCAATGCAGTGTGTACCCTCAATGCACTGTGTACCCTCAATGCAGTGTGTACCCTCAATGCAGTATGTACCCTCAATGCAGTGTGTACCCTCAATGCAGTGTGTACCCTCAATGCAGTATGTACCCTCAATGCAGTGTGTACCCTCAATGCAGTGTGTACCCTCAATGCAGTATGTACCCTCAATGCAGTGTGTACCCTCAATGCAGTGTGTACCCTCAATGCAGTATGTACCCTCAATGCACTGTGTACCCTCAATGCACTGTGTACCCTCAATGCAGTATGTACCCTCAATGCAGTGTGTACCCTCAATGCAGTGTGTACCCTCAATGCAGTATGTACCCTCAATGCAGTCCTCAATGCAGTGTGTACCCTCGATGCAGTGTGTACCCTCAATGCAGTGTGTACCCTCAATGCAGTGTGTACCCTCAATGCAGTGTGTACCCTCAATGCAGTGTGTACCCTCAATGCAGTATGTACCCTCAATGCAGTGTGTACCCTCAATGCAGTGTGTACCCTCAATGCAGTATGTACCCGCAATGCAGTATGTACCCTCAATGCAGTGTGTACCCTCAATGCAGTATGTACCCTCAATGCAGTGTGTACCCTCAATGCAGTGTGTACCCTCAATGCAGTATGTACCCTCAATGCAGTGTGTACCCTCAATGCACTGTGTACCCTCAATGCAGTATGTACCCTCAATGCAGTATGTACCCTCAATGCAGTGTGTACCCTCAATGCAGTGTGTACCCTCAATGCAGTCCTCAATGCAGTGTGTACCCTCAATGCAGTGTGTACCCTCGATGCAGTGTGTACCCTCAATGCAGTATGTACCCTCAAAGCAGTGTGTACCCTCAATGCAGTGTGTACCCTCGATGCAGTATGTACCCTCAATGCAGTGTGTACCCTCAATGCAGTGTGTACCCTCAATGCAGTATGTACCCTGAATGCAGTGTGTACCCTCAATGCAGTCCTCAATGCAGTGTGTACCCTCAATGCAGTGTGTACCCTCAATGCAGTATGTACCCTCAAAGCAGTGTGTACCCTCAATGCAGTGTGTACCCTCAATGCAGTGTGTACCCTCAATGCAGTGTGTACCCTCAATGCAGTGTGTACCCTCAATGCAGTATGTACCCTGAATGCAGTGTGTACCCTCAATGCAGTCCTCAATGCAGTGTGTACCCTCGATGCAGTGTGTACCCTCAATGCAGTGTGTACCCTCAATGCAGTGTGTACCCTGAATGCAGTGTGTACCCTCAATGCAGTATGTACCCTCAATGCAGTGTGTACCCTCAATGCAGTATGTACCCTCAAAGCAGTGTGTACCCTCAATGCAGTATGTACCCTCAATGCAGTGTGTACCCTCAATGCAGTGTGTACCCTCGATGCAGTGTGTACCCTCGATGCAGTGTGTACCCTCGATGCAGTGTGTACCCTCAATGCAGTGTGTACCCTCAATGCAGTATGTACCCTCAATGCAGTGTGTACCCTCAATGCAGTGTGTACCCTCAATGCAGTGTGTACCCTCAATGCAGTATGTACCCGCAATGCAGTATGTACCCTGAATGCAGTATGTACCCTGAATGCAGTGTGTACCCTCAATGCAGTGTGTACCCTCAATGCAGTATGTACCCTCAATGCAGTGTGTACCCTCAATGCAGTGTGTACCCTCAATGCACTGTGTACCCTCAATGCAGTATGTACCCTGAATGCAGTGTGTACCCTCAATGCAGTCCTCAATGCAGTGTGTACCCTCAATGCAGTGTGTACCCTCAATGCAGTGTGTACCCTCAATGCAGTATGTACCCTCAATGCAGTATGTACCCTCAATGCAGTATGTACCCTCAATGCAGTGTGTACCCTCAATGCAGTGTGTACCCTCAATGCAGTGTGTACCCTCAATGCAGTGTGTACCCTCAATGCAGTGTGTACCCTCAATGCAGTGTGTACCCTCAATGCACTGTGTACCCTCAATGCAGTGTGTACCCTCAATGCACTGTGTACCCTCAATGCAGTGTGTACCCTCAATGCAGTGTGTACCCTCAATGCAGTATGTACCCTCAATGCACTGTGTACCCTCAATGCAGTGTGTACCCTCAATGCACTGTGTACCCTCAATGCAGTGTGTACCCTCAATGCAGTGTGTACCCTCAATGCAGTATGTACCCTCAATGCACTGTGTACCCTCAATGCACTGTGTACCCTCAATGCAGTATGTACCCTCAATGCAGTGTGTACCCTCAATGCAGTATGTACCCTCAATGCAGTATGTACCCTCAATGCAGTATGTACCCTCAATGCAGTGTGTACCCTCAATGCAGTATGTACCCTCAATGCAGTATGTACCCTCAATGCAGTGTGTACCCTCAATGCAGTATGTACCCTCAATGCAGTATGTACCCTCAATGCAGTGTGTACCCTCAATGCAGTGTGTACCCTCAATGCAGTATGTACCCTCAATGCAGTGTGTACCCTCAATGCAGTATGTACCCTCAATGCAGTATGTACCCTCAATGCAGTATGTACCCTCAATGCAGTGTGTACCCTCAATGCAGTATGTACCCTCAATGCAGTATGTACCCTCAATGCAGTGTGTACCCTCAATGCACTGTGTACCCTCAATGCAGTGTGTACCCTCAAAGCAGTGTGTACCCTCAAAGCAGTGTGTACCCTCAAAGCAGTGTGTACCCTCAAAGCACTGTGTACCCTCAATGCAGTGTGTACCCTCAAAGCAGTGTGTACCCTCAATGCAGTATGTACCCGCAATGCAGTATGTACCCTGAATGCAGTATGTACCCTGAATGCAGTGTGTACCCTGAATGCAGTGTGTACCCTCAATGCAGTATGTACCCTCAATGCAGTGTGTACCCTCAATGCAGTGTGTACCCTCAATGCAGTATGTACCCTGAATGCAGTGTGTACCCTGAATGCAGTGTGTACCCTGAATGCAGTGTGTACCCTCAATGCAGTATGTACCCTCAATGCAGTGTGTACCCTCAATGCAGTATGTACCCTCAATGCACTGTGTAACCTCAATGCAGTATGTACCCTCAAAGCAGTGTGTACCCTCAATGCAGTGTGTACCCTCAATGCAGTGTGTACCCTCAATGCAGTATATTCCGATCTAAAGTCCCCGTAGCTGACTCTGGCATAACGGCCTAGGGGGTTACATACCCTCAATGCAGTGTGTACCCTCAATGCAGTGTGTACCCTCAATGCAGTATATTCCGATCTAAAGTCCCCGTAGCTGACTCCGGCATAACGGCCTAGGGGGTTACACGGGTTTGAGAGCATCCCTCCACTTGTAGACTGTGCAAATTGAAAGGGACCTCACTTCCCATGTAAACCAACATGTCGAGTATACAGATCTGTCCAGACGGTTACGTGAGAATCACAGCATCATTTCACTTGAATACTGTCCTAAGATCTACGGCCTGCTTGTGTTCTGAGCAGAGTAGCATTTTTACTGAATTAGATTCGTACGTAACACATAACGCCTCCGCACTCCCAGATTCCGCACGCTCAGAACTAAGAACAGTTTTATTCCAAAGTCAATTGGCTTTTTAAATACCTAAGTTAATTAAAACTAGTATGTGTGCCGGTGAACATATGCACTGATTTCTGTGATGAATATTTTTTATATTCTTTGATGTGCACCCTTATGCTGAGTGTGATAACCCTCGAATGACTAGTCCTGTGATAAATATTGTTCAATGACATATCTAGTCCTGTGATAATGATAGTTTTTAGCGGTAAACTTTTAGCTAAAGCTGACGGCAATTAACCTATTTGGAATCATGTTACTATTCCTGTTAGTGTACATATGCGTGCGCGAGTGTAGTATGCTTCGTATGGTATTTTTTATCTGTTGTCTTATTATTTGTTTTGTCTTTTAATGTGCACCACACTGAAATTTCTCTGTATGAGATAATAACGTATTCGTATTCGTATTCGTATTCGTAATTTATATGAATCTGCTTAATTAATTCAGCAGACAATTTCCCCTGTTCACAGCAAGCAGCCAGGCTGTTTTCAAACCGTAATGTGTCAACGGCCGATGATGGATGGCCGACGCCCGCACTTTGACCCCAACGTGCACGTGATATACACGACTCATCTGGGAGGACATTTCTCAGTTGCCGTTCACTTGGAGAAATTCATACATACTTGAGAAAACGACAACAAAGGAAGACTGTGCAACATACACTCTGTCACCAGAGAGAACATGGAAATAACAGACAGGAAGGCAAATGACTGGGGAAATAAGCTAGATAAGTGGAAGCCATGCTTTTTTTCTTTTCTTTGTTTCTATTCTTCCTTATTTTGCTCTTCATTTCCGGGATGGCGACAGTGAGGGACGGGGGGGGGGGGGGGGGTTCTCGGTACAACACGAACCAGAATTTGAGGTAATGAGGAGTCTCCTTCATCACGTTGTCAGTCGTTGTTTAGACGCAGCACGTCATTAAGCACCGGGCAACATTGTGATACGAGGGCTGGGCAAAAAGTGAGTGGCCTTCTTTCTGTAAAGAGTTGGTTTAAATTGGTTTGTCCGTGAAACATAAATTCATATTTCGTTCATCTTTTCTATTCTTAGCAGAAAACGTGGGTTATACGCTACTCGGGCGCGTGGCAACAAATGACGCAGTAACTTATGGATAATCATGTTATATGAAGTCTTATATCGCGCGCATATCTCCAGACTCGGACTCAAGGCGCAGGGATCTATTTATTATCTATGTATGGATAATCATGTAAGATCGTGCGCGCATGCTCCCTTAAAATGATTTCTGAACAGTATGCAGGTTCTAAAAACGAAGACAGCTTGATCAACCCTTGTCCTGAATGGCGGGGTAAAGACGCTCATATACATGGACAAATACACTCGTGCAAAAACATGAGTGAACGTGGGAGTTTCAGCCCATGAACAAAGAAGAGGAATGAGAAGAAGACCCTTTTTCCATGGAGACAAGATACGTTTCTTCTAACCCTCGTATGCGTCTCGTGCAGCATGTCCTTGGTCTTTAGCTCGACTCGCTGTGCGGGTGGCGCCTTCAGTCCCGGGAGAACTTCCACACACAGATTCCTGACTGAATGCAGACATTTTGTGAATGGCTAAGAAAACTATTACTCAATTTTCAGAAGTCTTTTCTTTTTTGTATTAACTCCCCTTCGCTATATTGTCTTCTTCTTGTTCTTCTTCTTGATCGTGTTCTTCTTGTTCTCGTTGTTCTTCTTGTTCGTGTTCTTGTTCTTGTTCTTGTTCTCGTTTTTATATTTAGTCAAGTTTTGACTAAATATTTTAACATCGAGGGGGAATCGAAACGAGGGTATGGTGTATGTGCGTCTGTCTGTGTGTGTGTGTAGAGCGATTCAGACTAAACTACTGGACCGATCTTTATGAAATTTGACATGAGAGTTCCTGGGTATGAAATCCCCGAACGTTTTTTTCATTTTTTTGATAAATGTCTTTGATGACGTCATATCCGGCTTTTCGTGAAAGTTGAGGCGGCACTGTCACGCCCTCATTTTTCAACCAAATTGGTTGAAATTTTCGTCAAGTACTCTTCGACGAAGCCCGGGGTTCGGTATTGCATTTCAGCTTGGTGGCTTAAAAATTAATTAATGACTTTGGTCATTAAAAATCTGAAAATTGTAAAAAAAAATAAAAATTTATAAAACGATCCAAATTTACGTTTATCTTATTTTCCATCACTTGCCGATTCCAAAAACATATAAATATGTTATATTCGGATTAAAAACAAGCTCTGAAAATTAAATATATAAAAATTATTATCAAATTGTTTTCCCCGAAATCAATTTAAAAACACTTTCATCTTATTCCTTGTCGGTTCCTGATTCCAAAAATATATAGATATGATATGTTTGGATTAAAAACACGCTCAGAAAGTTAAAACGAAGAGAGGTACAGAAAAGCGTGCTATCCTTCTCAGCGCAACGAATACCCCGCTCTTCTTGTCCATTCCACGTGCACTGCCTTTGCCACGGGCGGTGGAGTGACGATGCTACGAGTATACGGTCTTGCTGCGTTGCGTTGCGTTCAGTTTCATTCTGTGAGTTCGACAGCTACTTGACTAAATATTGTATTTTCGCCTTACGCGACTTGTTTCTTCTTGTTTTTCTTCTTCTAGTTTTTTCTTGTTCTTGTTCTTGTTCTTCTGCTTCTGCCTCCTCTTCTTGTTCTTGTTCTTGTTCTTCTTGTTTTTGTTCTTCTTGTTCTTGTTCTTGTTCTTCTTGTTCTTGGAATTGGTTGATTTTATTTTATCAATTTCAGTCAGTCTATTGTTATACAACTGAATATGAAACTTCTACAGTCAGAGCTGTTTGCCTATGTGGTCTGATTTCCAACGAAAAATCACAATTCCAATAAATAACAATCGCTGCGATGGCTCAATACTTGGAAGAACATGTTCAGGATATTTCCATTGTCCGCTAGGGGGCGATAGTTGAAAAGGTCACGGCCAGGGTATTATAAATCACAGCGGGTAGAATGTTGTGTTGTGAGATATGGAGAAAGGCGTTCGTGGGGTATGGGAACTATTTCTTTGCTGGTATCTGTAGCTTCACATTTCTATTTTACATAGTAACCTGTTTACTTACTATTTTACTTACTGTTTTAAATCAATCTTTTGCTGATGACACCCAGCTGTATAAATCCAGTCCCCCTGCAGAGACACATTCCGCCATCCAGACCATTCAGACATGCATCACTGATGTTAAATCTTGGATGGTCGATAACAAACTCAAGCTGAATGATGATAAGACTGAAGTCTTACTGTGCAAAAAGAAGAACACTACATTTCCCTCTCCCCAACCTGTTTCTGTTCAAGTAGGCAACACCGACATTCTTTTCTCACCATCAGCTAGAAACCTTGGATTCACCCTTTCATCTGACGTGACCCTTAATTAACAAACATATTGATGACTTGTCATAAAGTCATTTACGTTTCAAAGTTTAGGTTGGCAATGCTGATACCTGTACATGATGTTTTAACACACGTCAACCTATTGTTCACACTCCTCACGCCATCACACACATCATGTTGCCCACACCTGGAGTTGTTGGTCGTGCCGCTGAATTTTATTTGAGCGACTTTTGCATACCATATATTTGTATGCATCCACGTTATATTATGTTCTTTTTTCCAAATTTGTTTCAAAACTTTTCCGCAACTTGTGGCGGAGACCGACAACAAATATTTACTTCCATATAACCAATCTCCATAATGTAGCGGTAAAATCGCCATTCAGCAGAAACAAAGAAAACAGGCATAGATTCAAAATGCAAATTTGTGCTTAGCCATCCCGACTTCAAAAAGTAAATGCAAGTGGCAGCTGGGGATGGTGGTGGTTCGATGAAAATTTGTCAGTGTTGTAGCACACACACACACACACACACACACACACACAGACACACACACACACACACACACACACACACACACACACACACACACACACACACACACACACACACAGACACACACACGCACACACACACACACTGACACACACACGCACACACACGAACACGCGCGCGCGCAACACACAGTCATACGCACGCAAGCAACTACAACACAGACAAACATACACACGCACACCACCCCCTCCCTCCCAACACACACACACACACACACACACACACACACACACACACACACACACACACACAAAACGGTCTTTTTTAAGATGTTGCCTTTTCCCTTTCGTAAACACGCCCTGTCACCAGGAGAGTGTTGAAATGAGGCGATCTGTCTTGTGCGGGGTGTTAAATAGAACTCTCCTTTCCAAAGGGCGAGAGGTTGCCCTGGCTTCACGCGTCCAAGGATGGAGACTCTGTGGATCTGTGGGCTAATAGGCACAGTTGGCTTCGCGCAGGGGCGGACGAAAAAGAAAAAAAAAGAAGAAGAAAAAAAAGAAAAGATTTTTCTATGCTGATTCTATGACCATTTCTAAGTTCAAATGGCACCAGATGGCACCATTTTGCTTCTTTGGGCAAATTTTTTTCCCGGGGGAGCATGCCCCCGGACCCCCCTAGCAAATTCGGCCGCTTCGCGCCCATCACATTCACTTTCGATTCAAAGTGCCCCCCCCCCCCCCCCCCC